>NC_048581.1:5945470-6157021 GCF_013265735.2 Oncorhynchus mykiss | reverse complement strand
TTCCCCCGTTTTCGCAACATGGCCTGGCAAAGGATACTTATAACTAACTCCCCAATTAGTAGAGGGAGAGGAGTTTGAGTCTGAGTTCTGACTTTGATGTCTGTTTAAAATGTTGTGACATTCAAGTTTGTTATGTTTAATACACTGGACTAAAATTGAACACAAGTCTCTCTCCAATTCATTTGTAGATATTGAATAAAGTTGGACTCAGAGTGCAACCTTGTCTCACTCCCCAATTCATTTTAAACTTTGAATAAAGTTGAACTCAGACTGCAACCGTGCCTAACTCGCCAATTATTGTTCCATGTTGAATAAAGTTGGTCTCGGCTGAAACCTTGTCTCACTCCCCATTTCAAAATTAAGGAAGTCTTCACAAATGTTCCTGTCATTCTACTGTAGACTGAGCTTCTCTCATCCAGCATTTCCCTCCTCCTTAGACTAGACTGAGGGGAATGGACAATTTATTCTCCCCGGGTCACTACCGGCCCAATCTTCTCTGTTTGGTTCCAATTTCTCTGTGTCTCGACGTGTGAGGAAAATAAGGAGCGCTTCACGGATTGCGTGTCATCCTTTCGCAGGGGCCATGCTAATCTTCTCTGTATCGATCCAATTTTAGTATATGTGCTGCCAAAGCGAGCACAATACAAAGCTATGAGAGGCCCTCATATATAGATCACAACCTCTCTGAAGGTTCTGGTCAGGGTGGGGTCAAACAGAGTTCAGACCCTCAAAAACCCACCCCTAGAATATTGCTGTGATGTTTAAAACTTTATTTGGAGATGTAGAGAACTTGAAATAGAATTGACTTAGATTTTTTTCAAGATTGATCTTAGACTAAAATGTAGTTTAAAAACAAAGCCTTTTATGATTCAGGACTCTTGGTCTGTAACCCCTCCCTCACCTGCTGCTTTTAGTTGCTCCTCCCCAAGTCTTTGTTCCCCTGCCCGACCACTTCCCACCCTTTCCCCCGTTTTCTGCAACATGGCCTGGCCAAGGATACTTATAACTAACTCCCCAATTAGTAGAGGGAGAGAGTTTGAGTCTGAGTCTGACTTTGAGTCTGTTTAAAATGTTGTGACATTCAAGTTTGTTATGTTTAATAAACTGGACTAAAATTGAAACACAAGTCTCTCTCCAATTCATTTGTAGATATTGAATAAAGTTGGACTCAGAGTGCAACCTTGTCTCACTCCCCAATTCATTTTTAAACTTTGAATAAAGTTGAACTCAGACTGCAACCGTGCCTAACTCGCCAAATTATTTGTCTACATGTTGAATAAAGTTGGTCTCAGGCTGCAACCTGTCTCACTCCCCATTTCAAAATTAAGGAAGTCTTCACAAATGTTCCTGTCATTCTACTGTAGACTGAGCTTCTCTCATCCAGCATTTCCCTCCTCCTTAGACTAGACTGAGGGGAATGGACAATTTATTCTCCCCGGGTCACACCACGCCAATCTTCTCTGTTTGGTTCCAATTCTCTGTGTCTCGACGTGTGAGGAAAATAAGGAGCGCTTCAAGGATTTGCGTGTCATCCTTTCGCAGGGGCCATGCTAATCTTCTCTGTATCGATCCAATTTTAGTATATGTGCTGCCCAAAGCGAGCACAATACAAAGCTATGAGAGGCCCTCATATATAGATCACAACCTTCTGAAGGTTCTGGTCAGGGTTGGGGTCAAACAGAGTTCAGACCCTCAAAAACACCCCTAGAAATATTGCTGTGATGTTTAAACTTATTTGGGATGTAGAACTTGAAATAGAATTGACTTTAGATTTTTTTCAAGATTGATCTTAGACTAAAATGTAGTTTAAAAACAAAGCCTTTTATGATTCAGGACTCTTGGTCTGTAAACCCTCCCTCACCTGCTGCTTTTAGTTGCTCCTCCCAAGTCTTTGTTCCCCTGCCCCGACCACTTCCCACCCTTCCCCGTTTTCTGAACATGGCCTGGCAAGGATACTTATAACTAACTCCCCAATTAGTAGAGGGAGAGAGTTTTGAGTCTGAGTCTGACTTTGATGTCTGTTTAAAATGTTGTGACATTCAAGTTTGTTATGTTTAATACAACTGGACTAAAATTGAACACAAGTCTCTCTCCAATTCATTTGTAGATTGAATAAAAAGTTGGACTCAGAGTGCAACCTTGTCTCACTCCCCAATTCATTTTTAAACTTTGAATAAAGTTGAACTCAGACTGCAACCGTGCCTAACTCGCCAATTATTTGTCTACATGTTGAATAAAGTTGGTCTCAGGCTGCAACCTTGTCTCACTCCCCATTTCAAAATTAAGGAAGTCTTCACAAATGTTCTGTCATTCTACTGTAGACTGAGCTTCTCTCATCCAGCATTTCCCCTCCTCCTTAGACTAGACTGAGGGGAATGGACAATTTATTTCCCCGGGTCACTACCGCCCAATCTTCTCTGTTTGGTTCCAATTTTCTGTGTCTCGACGTGTGAGGAAAATAAGGAGCGCTTCACGGATTTGCGTGTCATCCTTTCGCAGGGGCCATGCTAATCTTCTCTGTATCGATCCAATTTTAGTATATGTGCTGCCAAAGCGAGCACAATACAAAGCTATGAGAGGCCCTCATATATAGATCAAACCTCTCTGAAGGTTCTGGTCAGGTTGGGGTCAAACAGAGTTCAGACCCTCAAAAACCACCCCTAGAATATTGCTGTGATGTTTAAAACTTTATTTGGAGATGTAGAACTTGAAATAGAATTGACTTTAGATTTTTTTCAAGATTGATCTTAGACTAAAATGTAGTTTAAAAACAAAGCCTTTTATGATTCAGGACTCTTGGTCTGAACCCCTCCCTCACCTGCTGCTTTTAGTTGCTCCTCCCCAAGTCTTTGTTCCCCCCACCGACCACTTCCCACCCTTCCCCCGTTTTCTGCAACATGGCCTGGCCAAGGATACTTATAACTAACTCCCCAATTAGTAGAGGGAGAGAGTTTGAGTCTGAGTCTGACTTTGATGTCTGTTTAAAATGTTGTGACATTCAAGTTTGTTATGTTTAATAAAACTGGACTAAAATTGAACACAAGTCTCTCTCCAATTCATTTGTAGATATTGAATAAAGTTGGACTCAGAGTGCAACCTTGTCTCACTCCCAATTCATTTTTAAACTTTGAATAAAGTTGAACTCAGACTGCAACCGTGCCTAACTCGCCAATTATTTGTCTACATGTTGAATAAAGTTGGTCTCAGGCTGCAACCTTGTCTCACTCCCCATTTCAAAATTAAGGAAGTCTTCACAAATGTTCCTGTCATTCTACTGTAGACTGAGCTTCTCTCATCCAGCATTTCCCCTCCTCCTTAGACTAGACTGAGGGGAATGGACAATTTATTCTCCCCGGGTCACTACCGCCCAATCTTCTCTGTTTGGTTCCAATTTCTCTGTGTCTCGATGTGAGGAAAATAAGGAGCGCTTCACGGATTTGCGTGTCATCCTTTCGCAGGGGCCATGCTAATCTTCTCTGTATCGATCCAATTTTAGTATATGTGCTGCCAAAGCGAGCACAATACAAAGCTATGAGAGGCCCTCATATATAGATCACAACCTCTCTGAAGGTTCTGGTCATGGTTGGGGTCAAACAGAGTTCAGACCCTCAAAAACCACCCCTAGAATATTGCTGTGATGTTAAACTTTATTTGGAGATGTAGAACTTGAAATAGAATTGACTTTAGATTTTTTCAAGATTGATCTTAGACTAAAATGTAGTTTAAAAACAAAGCTTTTATGATTCAGGACTCTTGGTCTGTAACCCCTCCCTCACCTGCTGCTTTTAGTTGCTCCTCCCCAAGTCTTTGTTCCCCTGCCCCGACCACTTCCCACCCTTCCCCGTTTTCTGCAACATGGCCTGGCCAAGGATACTTATAACTAACTCCCAATTAGTAGAGGGAGAGAGTTTGAGTCTGAGTCTGACTTTGATGTCTGTTTAAAATGTTGTGACATTCAAGTTTGTTATGTTTAATACAACTGGACTAAAATTGAACACAAGTCTCTCTCCAATTCATTTGTAGATATTGAATAAAGTTGGACTCAGAGTGCAACCTTGTCTCACTCCCCAATTCATTTTTAAACTTTGAATAAAGTTGAACTCAGACTGCAACCGTGCCTAACTCGCCAATTATTTGTCTACATGTTGAATAAAGTTGGTCTCAGGCTGCAACCTTGTCTCACTCCCCATTTCAAAATTAAGGAAGTCTTCACAAATGTTCCTGTCATTCTACTGTAGACTGAGCTTCTCTCATCCAGCATTTCCCCTCCTCCTTAGACTAGACTGAGGGGAATGGACAATTTATTCTCCCCGGGTCACTACCGCCCAATCTTCTCTGTTTGGTTCCAATTTCTCTGTGTCTCGACGTGTGAGGAAAATAAGGAGCGCTTCACGGATTTGCGTGTCATCCTTTCGCAGGGGCCATGCTAATCTTCTCTGTATCGATCCAATTTTAGTATATGTGCTGCCAAAGCGAGCACAATACAAAGCTATGAGAGGCCCTCATATATAGATCACAACCTCTCTGAAGGTTCTGGTCAGGGTTGGGGTCAAACAGAGTTCAGACCCTCAAAAACCACCCCTAGAATATTGCTGTGATGTTTAAACTTTATTTGGAGATGTAGAACTTGAAATAGAATTGACTTTAGATTTTTTTCAAGATTGATCTTAGACTAAAATGTAGTTTAAAAACAAAGCCTTTTATGATTCAGGACTCTTGGTCTGTAACCCCTCCCTCACCTGCTGCTTTTAGTTGCTCCTCCCCAAGTCTTTGTTCCCCTGCCCCGACCACTTCCCACCCTTCCCCCGTTTTCTGCAACATGGCCTGGCCAAGGATACTTATAACTAACTCCCCAATTAGTAGAGGGAGAGAGTTTGAGTCTGAGTCTGACTTTGATGTCTGTTTAAAATGTTGTGACATTCAAGTTTGTTATGTTTAATACAACTGGACTAAAATTGAACACAAGTCTCTCTCCAATTCATTTGTAGATATTGAATAAAGTTGGACTCAGAGTGCAACCTTGTCTCACTCCCCAATTCATTTTTAAACTTTGAATAAAGTTGAACTCAGACTGCAACCGTGCCTAACTCGCCAATTATTTGTCTACATGTTGAATAAAGTTGGTCTCAGGCTGCAACCTTGTCTCACTCCCCATTTCAAAATTAAGGAAGTCTTCACAAATGTTCCTGTCATTCTACTGTAGACTGAGCTTCTCTCATCCAGCATTTCCCCTCCTCCTTAGACTAGACTGAGGGGAATGGACAATTTATTCTCCCCGGGTCACTACCGCCCAATCTTCTCTGTTTGGTTCCAATTTCTCTGTGTCTCGACGTGTGAGGAAAATAAGGAGCGCTTCACGGATTTGCGTGTCATCCTTTCGCAGGGGCCATGCTAATCTTCTCTGTATCGATCCAATTTTAGTATATGTGCTGCCAAAGCGAGCACAATACAAAGCTATGAGAGGCCCTCATATATAGATCACAACCTCTCTGAAGGTTCTGGTCAGGGTTGGGGTCAAACAGAGTTCAGACCCTCAAAAACCACCCCTAGAATATTGCTGTGATGTTTAAACTTTATTTGGAGATGTAGAACTTGAAATAGAATTGACTTTAGATTTTTTTCAAGATTGATCTTAGACTAAAATGTAGTTTAAAAACAAAGCCTTTTATGATTCAGGACTCTTGGTCTGTAACCCCTCCCTCACCTGCTGCTTTTAGTTGCTCCTCCCCAAGTCTTTGTTCCCCTGCCCCGACCACTTCCCACCCTTCCCCCGTTTTCTGCAACATGGCCTGGCCAAGGATACTTATAACTAACTCCCCAATTAGTAGAGGGAGAGAGTTTGAGTCTGAGTCTGACTTTGATGTCTGTTTAAAATGTTGTGACATTCAAGTTTGTTATGTTTAATACAACTGGACTAAAATTGAACACAAGTCTCTCTCCAATTCATTTGTAGATATTGAATAAAGTTGGACTCAGAGTGCAACCTTGTCTCACTCCCCAATTCATTTTTAAACTTTGAATAAAGTTGAACTCAGACTGCAACCGTGCCTAACTCGCCAATTATTTGTCTACATGTTGAATAAAGTTGGTCTCAGGCTGCAACCTTGTCTCACTCCCCATTTCAAAATTAAGGAAGTCTTCACAAATGTTCCTGTCATTCTACTGTAGACTGAGCTTCTCTCATCCAGCATTTCCCCTCCTCCTTAGACTAGACTGAGGGGAATGGACAATTTATTCTCCCCGGGTCACTACCGCCCAATCTTCTCTGTTTGGTTCCAATTTCTCTGTGTCTCGACGTGTGAGGAAAATAAGGAGCGCTTCACGGATTTGCGTGTCATCCTTTCGCAGGGGCCATGCTAATCTTCTCTGTATCGATCCAATTTTAGTATATGTGCTGCCAAAGCGAGCACAATACAAAGCTATGAGAGGCCCTCATATATAGATCACAACCTCTCTGAAGGTTCTGGTCAGGTTGGGGTCAAACAGAGTTCAGACCCTCAAAAACCACCCCTAGAATATTGCTGTGATGTTTAAACTTTATTTGGAGATGTAGAACTTGAAATAGAATTGACTTTAGATTTTTTTCAAGATTGATCTTAGACTAAAATGTAGTTTAAAAACAAAGCCTTTTATGATTCAGGACTCTTGGTCTGTAACCCCTCCCTCACCTGCTGCTTTTAGTTGCTCCTCCCCAAGTCTTTGTTCCCCTGCCCCGACCACTTCCCACCCTTCCCCCGTTTTCTGCAACATGGCCTGGCCAAGGATACTTATAACTAACTCCCCAATTAGTAGAGGGAGAGAGTTTGAGTCTGAGTCTGACTTTGATGTCTGTTTAAAATGTTGTGACATTCAAGTTTGTTATGTTTAATACAACTGGACTAAAATTGAACACAAGTCTCTCTCCAATTCATTTGTAGATATTGAATAAAGTTGGACTCAGAGTGCAACCTTGTCTCACTCCCCAATTCATTTTTAAACTTTGAATAAAGTTGAACTCAGACTGCAACCGTGCCTAACTCGCCAATTATTTGTCTACATGTTGAATAAAGTTGGTCTCAGGCTGCAACCTTGTCTCACTCCCCATTTCAAAATTAAGGAAGTCTTCACAAATGTTCCTGTCATTCTACTGTAGACTGAGCTTCTCTCATCCAGCATTTCCCCTCCTCCTTAGACTAGACTGAGGGGAATGGACAATTTATTCTCCCCGGGTCACTACCGCCCAATCTTCTCTGTTTGGTTCCAATTTCTGTGTCTCGACGTGTGAGGAAAATAAGGAGCGCTTCACGGATTTGCGTGTCATCCTTTCGCAGGGGCCATGCTAATCTTCTCTGTATCGATCCAATTTTAGTATATGTGCTGCCAAAGCGAGCACAATACAAAGCTATGAGAGGCCCTCATATATAGATCACAACCTCTCTGAAGGTTCTGGTCAGGGTGGGGTCAAACAGAGTTCAGACCCTCAAAAACCACCCTAGAATATTGCTGTGATGTTTAAACTTTATTTGGAGATGTAGAACTTGAAATAGAATTGACTTTAGATTTTTTTCAAGATTGATCTTAGACTAAAATGTAGTTTAAAAACAAAGCCTTTTATGATTCAGGACTCTTGGTCTGTAACCCCTCCCTCACCTGCTGCTTTTAGTTGCTCCTCCCCAAGTCTTTGTTCCCCTGCCCCGACCACTTCCCACCCTTCCCCCGTTTTCTGCAACATGGCCTGGCCAAGGATACTTATAACTAACTCCCCAATTAGTAGAGGGAGAGAGTTTGAGTCTGAGTCTGACTTTGATGTCTGTTTAAAATGTTGTGACATTCAAGTTTGTTATGTTTAATACAACTGGACTAAATTGAACACAAGTCTCTCTCCAATTCATTTGTAGATATTGAATAAAGTTGGACTCAGAGTGCAACCTTGTCTCACTCCCCAATTCATTTTTAAACTTTGAATAAAGTTGAACTCAGACTGCAACCGTGCCTAACTCGCCAATTATTTGTCTACATGTTGAATAAAGTTGGTCTCAGGCTGCAACCTTGTCTCACTCCCCATTTCAAAATTAAGGAAGTCTTCACAAATGTTCCTGTCATTCTACTGTAGACTGAGCTTCTCTCATCCAGCATTTCCCCTCCTCCTTAGACTAGACTGAGGGGAATGGACAATTTATTCTCCCCGGGTCACTACCGCCCAATCTTCTCTGTTTGGTTCCAATTTCTCTGTGTCTCGACGTGTGAGGAAAATAAGGAGCGCTTCACGGATTTGCGTGTCATCCTTTCGCAGGGCCATGCTAATCTTCTCTGTATCGATCCAATTTTAGTATATGTGCTGCCAAAGCGAGCACAATACAAAGCTATGAGAGGCCCTCATATATAGATCACAACCTCTCTGAAGGTTCTGGTCAGGGTTGGGGTCAAACAGAGTTCAGACCCTCAAAAACCACCCCTAGAATATTGCTGTGATGTTTAAACTTTATTTGGAGATGTAGAACTTGAAATAGAATTGACTTTAGATTTTTTTCAAGATTGATCTTAGACTAAAATGTAGTTTAAAAACAAAGCCTTTTATGATTCAGGACTCTTGGTCTGTAACCCCTCCCTCACCTGCTGCTTTTAGTTGCTCCTCCCCAAGTCTTTGTTCCCCTGCCCCGACCACTTCCCACCCTTCCCCCGTTTTCTGCAACATGGCCTGGCCAAGGATACTTATAACTAACTCCCCAATTAGTAGAGGGAGAGAGTTTGAGTCTGAGTCTGACTTTGATGTCTGTTTAAAATGTTGTGACATTCAAGTTTGTTATGTTTAATACAACTGGACTAAAATTGAACACAAGTCTCTCTCCAATTCATTTGTAGATATTGAATAAAGTTGGACTCAGAGTGCAACCTTGTCTCACTCCCCAATTCATTTTTAAACTTTGAATAAAGTTGAACTCAGACTGCAACCGTGCCTAACTCGCCAATTATTTGTCTACATGTTGAATAAAGTTGGTCTCAGGCTGCAACCTTGTCTCACTCCCCATTTCAAAATTAAGGAAGTCTTCACAAATGTTCCTGTCATTCTACTGTAGACTGAGCTTCTCTCATCCAGCATTTCCCCTCCTCCTTAGACTAGACTGAGGGGAATGGACAATTTATTCTCCCCGGGTCACTACCGCCCAATCTTCTCTGTTTGGTTCCAATTTCTCTGTGTCTCGACGTGTGAGGAAAATAAGGAGCGCTTCACGGATTTGCGTGTCATCCTTTCGCAGGGGCCATGCTAATCTTCTCTGTATCGATCCAATTTTAGTATATGTGCTGCCAAAGCGAGCACAATACAAAGCTATGAGAGGCCCTCATATATAGATCACAACCTCTCTGAAGGTTCTGGTCAGGGTTGGGGTCAAACAGAGTTCAGACCCTCAAAAACCACCCCTAGAATATTGCTGTGATGTTTAAACTTTATTTGGAGATGTAGAACTTGAAATAGAATTGACTTTAGATTTTTTTCAAGATTGATCTTAGACTAAAATGTAGTTTAAAAACAAGCCTTTTATGATTCAGGATCTTGGTCTGTAACCCCTCCCTCACCGGCTGCTTTTAGTTGCTCCTCCCCAAGTCTTTGTTCCCCTGCCCCCGACCACTTCCCACCCTTCCCCCGTTTTCTGCAACATGGCCTGGCCAAGGATACTTATAACTAACTCCCCAATTAGTAGAGGGAGAGAGTTTGAGTCTGAGTCTGACTTTGATGTCTGTTTAAAATGTTGTGACATTCAAGTTTGTTATGTTTAATACAACTGGACTAAAATTGAACACAAGTCTCTCTCCAATTCATTTGTAGATATTGAATAAAGTTGGACTCAGAGTGCAACCTTGTCTCACTCCCCAATTCATTTTTAAACTTTGAATAAAGTTGAACTCAGACTGCAACCGTGCCTAACTCGCCAATTATTTGTCTACATGTTGAATAAAGTTGGTCTCAGGCTGCAACCTTGTCTCACTCCCCATTTCAAAATTAAGGAAGTCTTCACAAAATGTTCCTGTCATTCTACTGTAGACTGAGCTTCTCTCATCCAGCATTTCCCTCCTCCTTAGACTAGACTGAGGGGAATGGACAATTTATTCTCCCCGGGTCACTACCGCCCCAATCTTCTTGTTTGGTTCCAATTTCTCTGTGTCTCGACGTGTGAGGAAAATAAGGAGCGCTTCACGGATTTGCGTGTCATCCTTTCGCAGGGGCCATGCTAATCTTCTCTGTATCGATCCAATTTTAGTATATGTGCTGCCAAAGCGAGCACAATACAAAGCTATGAGAGGCCCTCATATATAGATCACAACCTCTCTGAAGGTTCTGGTCAGGGTTGGGGTCAAACAGAGTTCAGACCCTCAAAAACCACCCCTAGAATATTGCTGTGATGTTTAAACTTTATTTGGAGATGTAGAACTTGAAATAGAATTGACTTTAGATTTTTTTCAAGATTGATCTTAGACTAAAATGTAGTTTAAAAACAAAGCCTTTTATGATTCAGGACTCTTGGTCTGTAACCCCTCCCTCACCTGCTGCTTTTAGTTGCTCCTCCCCAAGTCTTTGTTCCCCTGCCCCGACCACTTCCCACCCTTCCCCCGTTTTCTGCAACATGGCCTGGCCAAGGATACTTATAACTAACTCCCCAATTAGTAGAGGGAGAGAGTTTGAGTCTGAGGTCTGACTTTGATGTCTGTTTAAAATGTTGTGACATTCAAGTTTGTTATGTTTAATACAACTGGACTAAAAATTGAACACAAGTCTCTCTCCAATTCATTTGTAGATATTGAATAAAGTTGGACTCAGAGTGCAACCTTGTCTCACTCCCCAATTCATTTTTAAACTTTGAATAAAGTTGAACTCAGACTGCAACCGTGCCTAACTCGCCAATTATTTGTCTACATGTTGAATAAAGTTGGTCTCAGGCTGCAACCTTGTCTCACTCCCCATTTCAAAATTAAGGAAGTCTTCACAAATGTTCCTGTCATTCTACTGTAGACTGAGCTTCTCTCATCCAGCATTTCCCCTCCTCCTTAGACTAGACTGAGGGGAATGGACAATTTATTCTCCCCGGGTCACTACCGCCCAATCTTCTCTGTTTGGTTCCAATTTCTCTGTGTCTCGACGTGTGAGGAAATAAGGAGCGCTTCACGGATTTGCGTGTCATCCTTTCGCAGGGGCCATGCTAATCTTCTCTGTATCGATCCAATTTTAGTATATGTGCTGCAAAGCGAGCACAATACAAAGCTATGAGAGGCCCTCATATATAGATCACAACCTCTCTGAAGGTTCTGGTCAGGGTTGGGGTCAAACAGAGTTCAGACCCTCAAAACCACCCCTAGAATATTGCTGTGATGTTTAACTTTATTTGGAGATGTAGAACTTGAAATAGAATTGACTTTAGATTTTTTTCAAGATTGATCTTAGACTAAAATGTAGTTTAAAACAAAGCCTTTTATGATTCATGACTCTTGGTCTGTAACCCCTCCCTCACCTGCTGCTTTTAGTTGCTCCTCCCAAGTCTTTGTTCCCCTGCCCCGACCACTTCCCACCCTTCCCCGTTTTCTGCAACATGGCCTGGCCAAGGATACTTATAACTAACTCCCCAATTAGTAGAGGGAGAGAGTTTGAGTCTGAGTCTGACTTTGATGTCTGTTTAAAATGTTGTGACATTCAAGTTGTTATGTTTAATACAACTGGACTAAAATTGAACACAAGTCTCTCTCCAATTCATTTGTAGATATTGAATAAAGTTGGACTCAGAGTGCACCTTGTCTCACTCCCCAATTCATTTTTAAACTTTGAATAAAGTTGAACTCAGACTGCAACCGTGCCTAACTCGCCAATTATTTGTCTACATGTTGAATAAAGTTGGTCTCAGGCTGCAACCTTGTCTCACTCCCCATTTCAAAATTAAGGAAGTCTTCACAAATGTTCCTGTCATTCTACTGTAGACTGAGCTTCTCTCATCCAGCATTTCCCCTCCTCCTTAGACTAGACTGAGGGGAATGGACAATTTATTCTCCCCGGGTCACCTACCGCCCAATCTTCTCTGTTTGGTTCCAATTTCTCTGTGTCTCGACGTGTGAGGAAAATAAGGAGCGCTTCACGGATTTGCGTGTCATCCTTTCGCAGGGGCCATGCTAATCTTCTCTGTATCGATCCAATTTTAGTATATGTGCTGCCAAAGCGAGCACAATACAAAGCTATGAGAGGCCCTCATATATAGATCACAACCTCTCTGAAGGTTCTGGTCAGGGTTGGGGTCAAACAGAGTTCAGACCCTCAAAAACCACCCCTAGAATATTGCTGTGATGTTTAACTTTAATTTGGAGATGTAGAACTTGAAATAGAATTGACTTTAGATTTTTTTCAAGATTGATCTTAGACTAAAATGTAGTTTAAAAACAAAGCCTTTTATGATTCAGGACTCTTGGTCTGTACCCCTCCCTCACCTGCTGCTTTTAGTTGCTCCTCCCCAAGTCTTTGTTCCCCTGCCCCGACCACTTCCACCCTTCCCCCGTTTTCTGCAACATGGCCTGGCCAAGGATACTTATAACTAACTCCCCAATTAGTAGAGGGAGAGAGTTTGAGTCTGAGTCTGACTTTGATGTCTGTTTAAAATGTTGTGACATTCAAGTTTGTTATGTTTAATACAACTGGACTAAAATTGACACAAGTCTCTCTCCAATTCATTTGTAGATATTGAATAAAGTTGGACTCAGAGTGCAACCTTGTCTCACTCCCCAATTCATTTTTAAACTTTGAATAAAGTTGAACTCAGACTGCAACCGTGCCTAACTCGCCAATTATTTGTCTACATGTTGAATAAAGTTGGTCTCAGGCTGCAACCTTGTCTCACTCCCCATTTCAAAATTAAGGAAGTCTTCACAAATGTTCCTGTCATTCTACTGTAGACTGAGCTTCTCTCATCCAGCATTTCCCCTCCCTCCTTAGACTAGACTGAGGGGAATGGACAATTTATTCTCCCCGGGTCACTACCGCCCAATCTTCTCTGTTTGGTTCCAATTTCTCTGTCTCGACGTGTGAGGAAAATAAGGAGCGCTTCACGGATTTGCGTGTCATCCTTTCGCAGGGGCCATGCTAATCTTCTCTGTATCGATCCAATTTTAGTATATGTGCTGCCAAAGCGAGCACAATACAAAGCTATGAGAGGCCCTCATATATAGATCACAACCTCTCTGAAGGTTCTGGTCAGGGTTGGGGTCAAACAGAGTTCAGACCCTCAAAACCACCCCTAGAATATTGCTGTGATGTTTAAACTTTATTTGGAGATGTAGAACTTGAAATAGAATTGACTTTAGATTTTTTTCAAGATTGATCTTAGACTAAAATGTAGTTTAAAAACAAAGCCTTTTATGATTCAGGACTCTTGGTCTGTAACCCCTCCCTCACCTGCTGCTTTTAGTTGCTCCCTCCCCAAGTCTTTGTTCCCCTGCCCCGACCACTTCCCACCCTTCCCCCGTTTTCTGCAACATGGCCTGGCCAAGGATACTTATAACTAACTCCCCAATTAGTAGAGGGAGAGAGTTTGAGTCTGAGTCTGACTTTGATGTCTGTTTAAAATGTTGTGACATTCAAGTTTGTTATGTTTAATACAACTGGACTAAAATTGAACACAAGTCTCTCTCCAATTCATTTGTAGATATTGAATAAAGTTGGACTCAGAGTGCAACCTTGTCTCACTCCCCAATTCATTTTTAAACTTTGAATAAAGTTGAACTCAGACTGCAACCGTGCCTAACTCGCCAATTATTGTCTACATGTTGAATAAAGTTGGTCTCAGGCTGCAACCTTGTCTCACTCCCCATTTCAAAATTAAGGAAGTCTTCACAAATGTTCCTGTCATTCTACTGTAGACTGAGCTTCTCTCATCCAGCATTTCCCCTCCTCCTTAGACTAGACTGAGGGGAATGGACAATTTATTCTCCCCGGGTCACTACCGCCCAATCTTCTCTGTTTGGTTCCAATTTCTCTGTGTCTCGACGTGTGAGGAAAATAAGGAGCGCTTCACGGATTTGCGTGTCATCCTTTCGCAGGGGCCATGCTAATCTTCTCTGTATCGATCCAATTTTAGTATATGTGCTGCCAAAGCGAGCACAATACAAAGCTATGAGAGGCCCTCATATATAGATCACAACCTCTCTGAAGGTTTCTGGTCATGGTTGGGGTCAAACAGAGTTCAGACCCTCAAAAACCACCCCTAGAATATTGCTGTGATGTTTAAACTTTATTTGGAGATGTAGAACTTGAAATAGAATTGACTTTAGATTTTTTTCAAGATTGATCTTAGACTAAAATGTAGTTTAAAACAAAGCCTTTTATGATTCAGGACTCTTGGTCTGTAACCCCTCCCTCACCTGCTGCTTTTAGTTGCTCCTCCCAAGTCTTTGTTCCCCTGCCCCGACCACTTCCCACCCTTCCCCCGTTTTCTGAAACATGGCCTGGCCAAGGATACTTATAACTAACTCCCCAATTAGTAGAGGGAGAGAGTTTGAGTCTGAGTCTGACTTTGATGTCTGTTTAAAATGTTGTGACATTCAAGTTTGTTATGTTTAATACAACTGGACTAAATTGAACACAAGTCTCTCTCCAATTCATTTGTAGATATTGAATAAAGTTGGACTCAGAGTGCAACCTTGTCTCACTCCCCAATTCATTTTTAAACTTTGAATAAAGTTGAACTCAGACTGCAACCGTGCCTAACTCGCCAATTATTTGTCTACATGTTGAATAAAGTTGGTCTCAGGCTGCAACCTTGTCTCACTCCCCATTTCAAAATTAAGGAAGTCTTCACAAATGTTCCTGTCATTCTACTGTAGACTGAGCTTCTCTCATCCAGCATTTCCCCTCCTCCTTAGACTAGACTGAGGGGAATGGACAATTTATTCTCCCGGGTCACTACCGCCCAATCTTCTCTGTTTGGTTCCAATTTCTCTGTGTCTCGACGTGTGAGGAAAATAAGGAGCGCTTCACGGATTTGCGTGTCATCCTTTCGCAGGGGCCATGCTAATCTTCTCTGTATCGATCCAATTTTAGTATATGTGCTGCCAAAGCGAGCACAATACAAAGCTATGAGAGGCCCTCATATATAGATCACAACCTCTCTGAAGGTTCTGGTCAGGGTTGGGGTCAAACAGAGTTCAGACCCTCAAAAACCACCCCTAGAATATTGCTGTGATGTTTAAACTTTATTTGGAGATGTAGAACTTGAAATAGAATTGACTTTAGATTTTTTTCAAGATTGATCTTAGACTAAAATGTAGTTTAAAAACAAAGCCTTTTATGATTCAGGACTCTTGGTCTGTAACCCCTCCCTCACCTGCTGCTTTTAGTTGCTCCTCCCCAAGTCTTTGTTCCCCTGCCCCGACCACTTCCCACCCTTCCCCCGTTTTCTGCAACATGGCCTGGCCAAGGATACTTATAACTAACTCCCCAATTGGTAGAGGGAGAGAGTTTGAGTCTGAGTCTGACTTTGATGTCTGTTTAAAATGTTGTGACATTCAAGTTTGTTATGTTTAATACAACTGGACTAAAATTGAACACAAGTCTCTCTCCAATTCATTTGTAGATATTGAATAAAGTTGGACTCAGAGTGCAACCTTGTCTCACTCCCCAATTCATTTTTAAACTTTGAATAAAGTTGAACTCAGACTGCAACCGTGCCTAACTCGCCAATTATTTGTCTACATGTTGAATAAAGTTGGTCTCAGGCTGCAACCTTGTCTCACTCCCCATTTCAAAATTAAGGAAGTCTTCACAAATGTTCCTGTCATTCTACTGTAGACTGAGCTTCTCTCATCCAGCATTTCCCCTCCTCCTTAGACTAGACTGAGGGGAATGGACAATTTATTCTCCCCGGGTCACTACCGCCCAATCTTCTCTGTTTGGTTCCAATTTCTCTGTGTCTCGACGTGTGAGGAAAATAAGGAGCGCTTCACGGATTTGCGTGTCATCCTTTCGCAGGGGCCATGCTAATCTTCTCTGTATCGATCCAATTTTAGTATATGTGCTGCCAAAGCGAGCACAATACAAAGCTATGAGAGGCCCTCATATATAGATCACAACCTCTCTGAAGGTTCTGGTCAGGGTTGGGGTCAAACAGAGTTCAGACCCTCAAAAACCACCCCTAGAATATTGCTGTGATGTTTAAACTTTATTTGGAGATGTAGAACTTGAAATAGAATTGACTTTAGATTTTTTTCAAGATTGATCTTAGACTAAAATGTAGTTTAAAAACAAAGCCTTTTATGATTCAGGACTCTTGGTCTGTAACCCCTCCCTCACCTGCTGCTTTTAGTTGCTCCTCCCCAAGTCTTTGTTCCCCTGCCCCGACCACTTCCCACCCTTCCCCCGTTTTCTGCAACATGGCCTGGCCAAGGATACTTATAACTAACTCCCCAATTAGTAGAGGGAGAGAGTTTGAGTCTGAGTCTGACTTTGATGTCTGTTTAAAATGTTGTGACATTCAAGTTTGTTATGTTTAATACAACTGGACTAAAATTGAACACAAGTCTCTCTCCAATTCATTTGTAGATATTGAATAAAGTTGGACTCAGAGTGCAACCTTGTCTCACTCCCCAATTCATTTTTAAACTTTGAATAAAGTTGAACTCAGACTGCAACCGTGCCTAACTCGCCAATTATTTGTCTACATGTTGAATAAAGTTGGTCTCAGGCTGCAACCTTGTCTCACTCCCCATTTCAAAATTAAGGAAGTCTTCACAAATGTTCCTGTCATTCTACTGTAGACTGAGCTTCTCTCATCCAGCATTTCCCCTCCTCCTTAGACTAGACTGAGGGGAATGGACAATTTATTCTCCCCGGGTCACTACCGCCCAATCTTCTCTGTTTGGTTCCAATTTCTCTGTGTCTCGACGTGTGAGGAAAATAAGGAGCGCTTCACGGATTTGCGTGTCATCCTTTCGCAGGGGCCATGCTAATCTTCTCTGTATCGATCCAATTTTAGTATATGTGCTGCCAAAGCGAGCACAATACAAAGCTATGAGAGGCCCTCATATATAGATCACAACCTCTCTGAAGGTTCTGGTCAGGGTTGGGGTCAAACAGAGTTCAGACCCTCAAAAACCACCCCTAGAATATTGCTGTGATGTTTAAACTTTATTTGGAGATGTAGAACTTGAAATAGAATTGACTTTAGATTTTTTTCAAGATTGATCTTAGACTAAAATGTAGTTTAAAAACAAAGCCTTTTATGATTCAGGACTCTTGGTCTGTAACCCCTCCCTCACCTGCTGCTTTTAGTTGCTCCTCCCCAAGTCTTTGTTCCCCTGCCCCGACCACTTCCCACCCTTCCCCCGTTTTCTGCAACATGGCCTGGCCAAGGATACTTATAACTAACTCCCCAATTAGTAGAGGGAGAGAGTTTGAGTCTGAGTCTGACTTTGATGTCTGTTTAAAATGTTGTGACATTCAAGTTTGTTATGTTTAATACAACTGGACTAAAATTGAACACAAGTCTCTCTCCAATTCATTTGTAGATATTGAATAAAGTTGGACTCAGAGTGCAACCTTGTCTCACTCCCCAATTCATTTTTAAACTTTGAATAAAGTTGAACTCAGACTGCAACCGTGCCTAACTCGCCAATTATTTGTCTACATGTTGAATAAAGTTGGTCTCAGGCTGCAACCTTGTCTCACTCCCCATTTCAAAATTAAGGAAGTCTTCACAAATGTTCCTGTCATTCTACTGTAGACTGAGCTTCTCTCATCCAGCATTTCCCCTCCTCCTTAGACTAGACTGAGGGGAATGGACAATTTATTCTCCCCGGGTCACTACCGCCCAATCTTCTCTGTTTGGTTCCAATTTCTCTGTGTCTCGACGTGTGAGGAAAATAAGGAGCGCTTCACGGATTTGCGTGTCATCCTTTCGCAGGGGCCATGCTAATCTTCTCTGCTATCGATCCAATTTTAGTATATGTGCTGCCAAAGCAAGCACAATACAAAGCTATGAGAGGCCCTCATATATAGATCACAACCTCTCTGAAGGTTCTGGTCATGGTTGGGGTCAAACAGAGTTCAGACCCTCAAAAACCACCCCTAGAATATTGCTGTGATGTTTAAACTTTATTTGGAGATGTAGAACTTGAAATAGAATTGACTTTAGATTTTTTTCAAGATTGATCTTAGACTAAAATGTAGTTTAAAAACAAAGCCTTTTATGATTCAGGACTCTTGGTCTGTAACCCCTCCCTCACCTGCTGCTTTTAGTTGCTCCTCCCCAAGTCTTTGTTCCCCTGCCCCGACCACTTCCCACCCTTCCCCCGTTTTCTGAAACATGGCCTGGCCAAGGATACTTATAACTAACTCCCCAATTAGTAGAGGGAGAGAGTTTGAGTCTGAGTCTGACTTTGATGTCTGTTTAAAATGTTGTGACATTCAAGTTTGTTATGTTTAATACAACTGGACTAAAATTGAACACAAGTCTCTCTCCAATTCATTTGTAGATATTGAATAAAGTTGGACTCAGAGTGCAACCTTGTCTCACTCCCCAATTCATTTTTAAACTTTGAATAAAGTTGAACTCAGACTGCAACCGTGCCTAACTCGCCAATTATTTGTCTACATGTTGAATAAAGTTGGTCTCAGGCTGCAACCTTGTCTCACTCCCCATTTCAAAATTAAGGAAGTCTTCACAAATGTTCCTGTCATTCTACTGTAGACTGAGCTTCTCTCATCCAGCATTTCCCCTCCTCCTTAGACTAGACTGAGGGGAATGGACAATTTATTCTCCCCGGGTCACTACCGCCCAATCTTCTCTGTTTGGTTCCAATTTCTCTGTGTCTCGACGTGTGAGGAAAATAAGGAGCGCTTCACGGATTTGCGTGTCATCCTTTCGCAGGGGCCATGCTAATCTTCTCTGTATCGATCCAATTTTAGTATATGTGCTGCCAAAGCGAGCACAATACAAAGCTATGAGAGGCCCTCATATATAGATCACAACCTCTCTGAAGGTTCTGGTCAGGGTTGGGGTCAAACAGAGTTCAGACCCTCAAAAACCACCCCTAGAATATTGCTGTGATGTTTAAACTTTATTTGGAGATGTAGAACTTGAAATAGAATTGACTTTAGATTTTTTTCAAGATTGATCTTAGACTAAAATGTAGTTTAAAAACAAAGCCTTTTATGATTCAGGACTCTTGGTCTGTAACCCCTCCCTCACCTGCTGCTTTTAGTTGCTCCTCCCCAAGTCTTTGTTCCCCTGCCCCGACCACTTCCCACCCTTCCCCCGTTTTCTGCAACATGGCCTGGCCAAGGATACTTATAACTAACTCCCCAATTGGTAGAGGGAGAGAGTTTGAGTCTGAGTCTGACTTTGATGTCTGTTTAAAATGTTGTGACATTCAAGTTTGTTATGTTTAATACAACTGGACTAAAATTGAACACAAGTCTCTCTCCAATTCATTTGTAGATATTGAATAAAGTTGGACTCAGAGTGCAACCTTGTCTCACTCCCCAATTCATTTTTAAACTTTGAATAAAGTTGAACTCAGACTGCAACCGTGCCTAACTCGCCAATTATTTGTCTACATGTTGAATAAAGTTGGTCTCAGGCTGCAACCTTGTCTCACTCCCCATTTCAAAATTAAGGAAGTCTTCACAAATGTTCCTGTCATTCTACTGTAGACTGAGCTTCTCTCATCCAGCATTTCCCCTCCTCCTTAGACTAGACTGAGGGGAATGGACAATTTATTCTCCCCGGGTCACTACCGCCCAATCTTCTCTGTTTGGTTCCAATTTCTCTGTGTCTCGACGTGTGAGGAAAATAAGGAGCGCTTCACGGATTTGCGTGTCATCCTTTCGCAGGGGCCATGCTAATCTTCTCTGTATCGATCCAATTTTAGTATATGTGCTGCCAAAGCGAGCACAATACAAAGCTATGAGAGGCCCTCATATATAGATCACAACCTCTCTGAAGGTTCTGGTCAGGGTTGGGGTCAAACAGAGTTCAGACCCTCAAAAACCACCCCTAGAATATTGCTGTGATGTTTAAACTTTATTTGGAGATGTAGAACTTGAAATAGAATTGACTTTAGATTTTTTTCAAGATTGATCTTAGACTAAAATGTAGTTTAAAAAACAAAGCCTTTTATGATTCAGGACTCTTGGTCTGTAACCCCTCCCTCACCTGCTGCTTTTAGTTGCTCCTCCCCAAGTCTTTGTTCCCCTGCCCCGACCACTTCCCACCCTTCCCCCGTTTTCTGCAACATGGCCTGGCCAAGGATACTTATAACTAACTCCCCAATTAGTAGAGGGAGAGAGTTTGAGTCTGAGTCTGACTTTGATGTCTGTTTAAAATGTTGTGACATTCAAGTTTGTTATGTTTAATACAACTGGACTAAAATTGAACACAAGTCTCTCTCCAATTCATTTGTAGATATTGAATAAAGTTGGACTCAGAGTGCAACCTTGTCTCACTCCCCAATTCATTTTTAAACTTTGAATAAAGTTGAACTCAGACTGCAACCGTGCCTAACTCGCCAATTATTTGTCTACATGTTGAATAAAGTTGGTCTCAGGCTGCAACCTTGTCTCACTCCCCATTTCAAAATTAAGGAAGTCTTCACAAATGTTCCTGTCATTCTACTGTAGACTGAGCTTCTCTCATCCAGCATTTCCCCTCCTCCTTAGACTAGACTGAGGGGAATGGACAATTTATTCTCCCCGGGTCACTACCGCCCAATCTTCTCTGTTTGGTTCCAATTTCTCTGTGTCTCGACGTGTGAGGAAAATAAGGAGCGCTTCACGGATTTGCGTGTCATCCTTTCGCAGGGGCCATGCTAATCTTCTCTGTATCGATCCAATTTTAGTATATGTGCTGCCAAAGCGAGCACAATACAAAGCTATGAGAGGCCCTCATATATAGATCACAACCTCTCTGAAGGTTCTGGTCAGGGTTGGGGTCAAACAGAGTTCAGACCCTCAAAAACCACCCCTAGAATATTGCTGTGATGTTTAAACTTTATTTGGAGATGTAGAACTTGAAATAGAATTGACTTTAGATTTTTTTCAAGATTGATCTTAGACTAAAATGTAGTTTAAAAACAAAGCCTTTTATGATTCAGGACTCTTGGTCTGTAACCCCTCCCTCACCTGCTGCTTTTAGTTGCTCCTCCCCAAGTCTTTGTTCCCCTGCCCCGACCACTTCCCACCCTTCCCCCGTTTTCTGCAACATGGCCTGGCCAAGGATACTTATAACTAACTCCCCAATTAGTAGAGGGAGAGAGTTTGAGTCTGAGTCTGACTTTGATGTCTGTTTAAAATGTTGTGACATTCAAGTTTGTTATGTTTAATACAACTGGACTAAAATTGAACACAAGTCTCTCTCCAATTCATTTGTAGATATTGAATAAAGTTGGACTCAGAGTGCAACCTTGTCTCACTCCCCAATTCATTTTTAAACTTTGAATAAAGTTGAACTCAGACTGCAACCGTGCCTAACTCGCCAATTATTTGTCTACATGTTGAATAAAGTTGGTCTCAGGCTGCAACCTTGTCTCACTCCCCATTTCAAAATTAAGGAAGTCTTCACAAATGTTCCTGTCATTCTACTGTAGACTGAGCTTCTCTCATCCAGCATTTCCCCTCCTCCTTAGACTAGACTGAGGGGAATGGACAATTTATTCTCCCCGGGTCACTACCGCCCAATCTTCTCTGTTTGGTTCCAATTTCTCTGTGTCTCGACGTGTGAGGAAAATAAGGAGCGCTTCACGGATTTGCGTGTCATCCTTTCGCAGGGGCCATGCTAATCTTCTCTGTATCGATCCAATTTTAGTATATGTGCTGCCAAAGCGAGCACAATACAAAGCTATGAGAGGCCCTCATATATAGATCACAACCTCTCTGAAGGTTCTGGTCAGGGTTGGGGTCAAACAGAGTTCAGACCCTCAAAAACCACCCCTAGAATATTGCTGTGATGTTTAAACTTTATTTGGAGATGTAGAACTTGAAATAGAATTGACTTTAGATTTTTTTCAAGATTGATCTTAGACTAAAATGTAGTTTAAAAACAAAGCCTTTTATGATTCAGGACTCTTGGTCTGTAACCCCTCCCTCACCTGCTGCTTTTAGTTGCTCCTCCCCAAGTCTTTGTTCCCCTGCCCCGACCACTTCCCACCCTTCCCCCGTTTTCTGCAACATGGCCTGGCCAAGGATACTTATAACTAACTCCCCAATTAGTAGAGGGAGAGAGTTTGAGTCTGAGTCTGACTTTGATGTCTGTTTAAAATGTTGTGACATTCAAGTTTGTTATGTTTAATACAACTGGACTAAAATTGAACACAAGTCTCTCTCCAATTCATTTGTAGATATTGAATAAAGTTGGACTCAGAGTGCAACCTTGTCTCACTCCCCAATTCATTTTTAAACTTTGAATAAAGTTGAACTCAGACTGCAACCGTGCCTAACTCGCCAATTATTTGTCTACATGTTGAATAAAGTTGGTCTCAGGCTGCAACCTTGTCTCACTCCCCATTTCAAAATTAAGGAAGTCTTCACAAATGTTCCTGTCATTCTACTGTAGACTGAGCTTCTCTCATCCAGCATTTCCCCTCCTCCTTAGACTAGACTGAGGGGAATGGACAATTTATTCTCCCCGGGTCACTACCGCCCAATCTTCTCTGTTTGGTTCCAATTTCTCTGTGTCTCGACGTGTGAGGAAAATAAGGAGCGCTTCACGGATTTGCGTGTCATCCTTTCGCAGGGGCCATGCTAATCTTCTCTGTATCGATCCAATTTTAGTATATGTGCTGCCAAAGCGAGCACAATACAAAGCTATGAGAGGCCCTCATATATAGATCACAACCTCTCTGAAGGTTCTGGTCAGGGTTGGGGTCAAACAGAGTTCAGACCCTCAAAAACCACCCCTAGAATATTGCTGTGATGTTTAAACTTTATTTGGAGATGTAGAACTTGAAATAGAATTGACTTTAGATTTTTTTCAAGATTGATCTTAGACTAAAATGTAGTTTAAAAACAAAGCCTTTTATGATTCAGGACTCTTGGTCTGTAACCCCTCCCTCACCTGCTGCTTTTAGTTGCTCCTCCCCAAGTCTTTGTTCCCCTGCCCCGACCACTTCCCACCCTTCCCCCGTTTTCTGCAACATGGCCTGGCCAAGGATACTTATAACTAACTCCCCAATTAGTAGAGGGAGAGAGTTTGAGTCTGAGTCTGACTTTGATGTCTGTTTAAAATGTTGTGACATTCAAGTTTGTTATGTTTAATACAACTGGACTAAAATTGAACACAAGTCTCTCTCCAATTCATTTGTAGATATTGAATAAAGTTGGACTCAGAGTGCAACCTTGTCTCACTCCCCAATTCATTTTTAAACTTTGAATAAAGTTGAACTCAGACTGCAACCGTGCCTAACTCGCCAATTATTTGTCTACATGTTGAATAAAGTTGGTCTCAGGCTGCAACCTTGTCTCACTCCCCATTTCAAAATTAAGGAAGTCTTCACAAATGTTCCTGTCATTCTACTGTAGACTGAGCTTCTCTCATCCAGCATTTCCCCTCCTCCTTAGACTAGACTGAGGGGAATGGACAATTTATTCTCCCCGGGTCACTACCGCCCAATCTTCTCTGTTTGGTTCCAATTTCTCTGTGTCTCGACGTGTGAGGAAAATAAGGAGCGCTTCACGGATTTGCGTGTCATCCTTTCGCAGGGGCCATGCTAATCTTCTCTGTATCGATCCAATTTTAGTATATGTGCTGCCAAAGCGAGCACAATACAAAGCTATGAGAGGCCCTCATATATAGATCACAACCTCTCTGAAGGTTCTGGTCAGGGTTGGGGTCAAACAGAGTTCAGACCCTCAAAAACCACCCCTAGAATATTGCTGTGATGTTTAAACTTTATTTGGAGATGTAGAACTTGAAATAGAATTGACTTTAGATTTTTTTCAAGATTGATCTTAGACTAAAATGTAGTTTAAAAACAAAGCCTTTTATGATTCAGGACTCTTGGTCTGTAACCCCTCCCTCACCTGCTGCTTTTAGTTGCTCCTCCCCAAGTCTTTGTTCCCCTGCCCTGACCACTTCCCACCCTTCCCCCGTTTTCTGCAACATGGCCTGGCCAAGGATACTTATAACTAACTCCCCAATTAGTAGAGGGAGAGAGTTTGAGTCTGAGTCTGACTTTGATGTCTGTTTAAAATGTTGTGACATTCAAGTTTGTTATGTTTAATACAACTGGACTAAAATTGAACACAAGTCTCTCTCCAATTCATTTGTAGATATTGAATAAAGTTGGACTCAGAGTGCAACCTTGTCTCACTCCCCAATTCATTTTTAAACTTTGAATAAAGTTGAACTCAGACTGCAACCGTGCCTAACTCGCCAATTATTTGTCTACATGTTGAATAAAGTTGGTCTCAGGCTGCAACCTTGTCTCACTCCCCATTTCAAAATTAAGGAAGTCTTCACAAATGTTCCTGTCATTCTACTGTAGACTGAGCTTCTCTCATCCAGCATTTCCCCTCCTCCTTAGACTAGACTGAGGGGAATGGACAATTTATTCTCCCCGGGTCACTACCGCCCAATCTTCTCTGTTTGGTTCCAATTTCTCTGTGTCTCGACGTGTGAGGAAAATAAGGAGCGCTTCACGGATTTGCGTGTCATCCTTTCGCAGGGGCCATGCTAATCTTCTCTGTATCGATCCAATTTTAGTATATGTGCTGCCAAAGCGAGCACAATACAAAGCTATGAGAGGCCCTCATATATAGATCACAACCTCTCTGAAGGTTCTGGTCAGGGTTGGGGTCAAACAGAGTTCAGACCCTCAAAAACCACCCCTAGAATATTGCTGTGATGTTTAAACTTTATTTGGAGATGTAGAACTTGAAATAGAATTGACTTTAGATTTTTTTCAAGATTGATCTTAGACTAAAATGTAGTTTAAAAACAAAGCCTTTTATGATTCAGGACTCTTGGTCTGTAACCCCTCCCTCACCTGCTGCTTTTAGTTGCTCCTCCCCAAGTCTTTGTTCCCCTGCCCCGACCACTTCCCACCCTTCCCCCGTTTTCTGCAACATGGCCTGGCCAAGGATACTTATAACTAACTCCCCAATTAGTAGAGGGAGAGAGTTTGAGTCTGAGTCTGACTTTGATGTCTGTTTAAAATGTTGTGACATTCAAGTTTGTTATGTTTAATACAACTGGACTAAAATTGAACACAAGTCTCTCTCCAATTCATTTGTAGATATTGAATAAAGTTGGACTCAGAGTGCAACCTTGTCTCACTCCCCAATTCATTTTTAAACTTTGAATAAAGTTGAACTCAGACTGCAACCGTGCCTAACTCGCCAATTATTTGTCTACATGTTGAATAAAGTTGGTCTCAGGCTGCAACCTTGTCTCACTCCCCATTTCAAAATTAAGGAAGTCTTCACAAATGTTCCTGTCATTCTACTGTAGACTGAGCTTCTCTCATCCAGCATTTCCCCTCCTCCTTAGACTAGACTGAGGGGAATGGACAATTTATTCTCCCCGGGTCACTACCGCCCAATCTTCTCTGTTTGGTTCCAATTTCTCTGTGTCTCGACGTGTGAGGAAAATAAGGAGCGCTTCACGGATTTGCGTGTCATCCTTTCGCAGGGGCCATGCTAATCTTCTCTGTATCGATCCAATTTTAGTATATGTGCTGCCAAAGCGAGCACAATACAAAGCTATGAGAGGCCCTCATATATAGATCACAACCTCTCTGAAGGTTCTGGTCATGGTTGGGGTCAAACAGAGTTCAGACCCTCAAAAACCACCCCTAGAATATTGCTGTGATGTTTAAACTTTATTTGGAGATGTAGAACTTGAAATAGAATTGACTTTAGATTTTTTTCAAGATTGATCTTAGACTAAAATGTAGTTTAAAAACAAAGCCTTTTATGATTCAGGACTCTTGGTCTGTAACCCCTCCCTCACCTGCTGCTTTTAGTTGCTCCTCCCCAAGTCTTTGTTCCCCTGCCCCGACCACTTCCCACCCTTCCCCCGTTTTCTGCAACATGGCCTGGCCAAGGATACTTATAACTAACTCCCCAATTAGTAGAGGGAGAGAGTTTGAGTCTGAGTCTGACTTTGATGTCTGTTTAAAATGTTGTGACATTCAAGTTTGTTATGTTTAATACAACTGGACTAAAATTGAACACAAGTCTCTCTCCAATTCATTTGTAGATATTGAATAAAGTTGGACTCAGAGTGCAACCTTGTCTCACTCCCCAATTCATTTTTAAACTTTGAATAAAGTTGAACTCAGACTGCAACCGTGCCTAACTCGCCAATTATTTGTCTACATGTTGAATAAAGTTGGTCTCAGGCTGCAACCTTGTCTCACTCCCCATTTCAAAATTAAGGAAGTCTTCACAAATGTTCCTGTCATTCTACTGTAGACTGAGCTTCTCTCATCCAGCATTTCCCCTCCTCCTTAGACTAGACTGAGGGGAATGGACAATTTATTCTCCCCGGGTCACTACCGCCCAATCTTCTCTGTTTGGTTCCAATTTCTCTGTGTCTCGACGTGTGAGGAAAATAAGGAGCGCTTCACGGATTTGCGTGTCATCCTTTCGCAGGGGCCATGCTAATCTTCTCTGTATCGATCCAATTTTAGTATATGTGCTGCCAAAGCGAGCACAATACAAAGCTATGAGAGGCCCTCATATATAGATCACAACCTCTCTGAAGGTTCTGGTCAGGGTTGGGGTCAAACAGAGTTCAGACCCTCAAAAACCACCCCTAGAATATTGCTGTGATGTTTAAACTTTATTTGGAGATGTAGAACTTGAAATAGAATTGACTTTAGATTTTTTTCAAGATTGATCTTAGACTAAAATGTAGTTTAAAAACAAAGCCTTTTATGATTCAGGACTCTTGGTCTGTAACCCCTCCCTCACCTGCTGCTTTTAGTTGCTCCTCCCCAAGTCTTTGTTCCCCTGCCCCGACCACTTCCCACCCTTCCCCCGTTTTCTGCAACATGGCCTGGCCAAGGATACTTATAACTAACTCCCCAATTAGTAGAGGGAGAGAGTTTGAGTCTGAGTCTGACTTTGATGTCTGTTTAAAATGTTGTGACATTCAAGTTTGTTATGTTTAATACAACTGGACTAAAATTGAACACAAGTCTCTCTCCAATTCATTTGTAGATATTGAATAAAGTTGGACTCAGAGTGCAACCTTGTCTCACTCCCCAATTCATTTTTAAACTTTGAATAAAGTTGAACTCAGACTGCAACCGTGCCTAACTCGCCAATTATTTGTCTACATGTTGAATAAAGTTGGTCTCAGGCTGCAACCTTGTCTCACTCCCCATTTCAAAATTAAGGAAGTCTTCACAAATGTTCCTGTCATTCTACTGTAGACTGAGCTTCTCTCATCCAGCATTTCCCCTCCTCCTTAGACTAGACTGAGGGGAATGGACAATTTATTCTCCCCGGGTCACTACCGCCCAATCTTCTCTGTTTGGTTCCAATTTCTCTGTGTCTCGACGTGTGAGGAAAATAAGGAGCGCTTCACGGATTTGCGTGTCATCCTTTCGCAGGGGCCATGCTAATCTTCTCTGTATCGATCCAATTTTAGTATATGTGCTGCCAAAGCGAGCACAATACAAAGCTATGAGAGGCCCTCATATATAGATCACAACCTCTCTGAAGGTTCTGGTCAGGGTTGGGGTCAAACAGAGTTCAGACCCTCAAAAACCACCCCTAGAATATTGCTGTGATGTTTAAACTTTATTTGGAGATGTAGAACTTGAAATAGAATTGACTTTAGATTTTTTTCAAGATTGATCTTAGACTAAAATGTAGTTTAAAAACAAAGCCTTTTATGATTCAGGACTCTTGGTCTGTAACCCCTCCCTCACCTGCTGCTTTTAGTTGCTCCTCCCCAAGTCTTTGTTCCCCTGCCCCGACCACTTCCCACCCTTCCCCCGTTTTCTGCAACATGGCCTGGCCAAGGATACTTATAACTAACTCCCCAATTAGTAGAGGGAGAGAGTTTGAGTCTGAGTCTGACTTTGATGTCTGTTTAAAATGTTGTGACATTCAAGTTTGTTATGTTTAATACAACTGGACTAAAATTGAACACAAGTCTCTCTCCAATTCATTTGTAGATATTGAATAAAGTTGGACTCAGAGTGCAACCTTGTCTCACTCCCCAATTCATTTTTAAACTTTGAATAAAGTTGAACTCAGACTGCAACCGTGCCTAACTCGCCAATTATTTGTCTACATGTTGAATAAAGTTGGTCTCAGGCTGCAACCTTGTCTCACTCCCCATTTCAAAATTAAGGAAGTCTTCACAAATGTTCCTGTCATTCTACTGTAGACTGAGCTTCTCTCATCCAGCATTTCCCCTCCTCCTTAGACTAGACTGAGGGGAATGGACAATTTATTCTCCCCGGGTCACTACCGCCCAATCTTCTCTGTTTGGTTCCAATTTCTCTGTGTCTCGACGTGTGAGGAAAATAAGGAGCGCTTCACGGATTTGCGTGTCATCCTTTCGCAGGGGCCATGCTAATCTTCTCTGTATCGATCCAATTTTAGTATATGTGCTGCCAAAGCGAGCACAATACAAAGCTATGAGAGGCCCTCATATATAGATCACAACCTCTCTGAAGGTTCTGGTCAGGGTTGGGGTCAAACAGAGTTCAGACCCTCAAAAACCACCCCTAGAATATTGCTGTGATGTTTAAACTTTATTTGGAGATGTAGAACTTGAAATAGAATTGACTTTAGATTTTTTTCAAGATTGATCTTAGACTAAAATGTAGTTTAAAAACAAAGCCTTTTATGATTCAGGACTCTTGGTCTGTAACCCCTCCCTCACCTGCTGCTTTTAGTTGCTCCTCCCCAAGTCTTTGTTCCCCTGCCCCGACCACTTCCCACCCTTCCCCCGTTTTCTGCAACATGGCCTGGCCAAGGATACTTATAACTAACTCCCCAATTAGTAGAGGGAGAGAGTTTGAGTCTGAGTCTGACTTTGATGTCTGTTTAAAATGTTGTGACATTCAAGTTTGTTATGTTTAATACAACTGGACTAAAATTGAACACAAGTCTCTCTCCAATTCATTTGTAGATATTGAATAAAGTTGGACTCAGAGTGCAACCTTGTCTCACTCCCCAATTCATTTTTAAACTTTGAATAAAGTTGAACTCAGACTGCAACCGTGCCTAACTCGCCAATTATTTGTCTACATGTTGAATAAAGTTGGTCTCAGGCTGCAACCTTGTCTCACTCCCCATTTCAAAATTAAGGAAGTCTTCACAAATGTTCCTGTCATTCTACTGTAGACTGAGCTTCTCTCATCCAGCATTTCCCCTCCTCCTTAGACTAGACTGAGGGGAATGGACAATTTATTCTCCCCGGGTCACTACCGCCCAATCTTCTCTGTTTGGTTCCAATTTCTCTGTGTCTCGACGTGTGAGGAAAATAAGGAGCGCTTCACGGATTTGCGTGTCATCCTTTCGCAGGGGCCATGCTAATCTTCTCTGTATCGATCCAATTTTAGTATATGTGCTGCCAAAGCGAGCACAATACAAAGCTATGAGAGGCCCTCATATATAGATCACAACCTCTCTGAAGGTTCTGGTCAGGGTTGGGGTCAAACAGAGTTCAGACCCTCAAAAACCACCCCTAGAATATTGCTGTGATGTTTAAACTTTATTTGGAGATGTAGAACTTGAAATAGAATTGACTTTAGATTTTTTTCAAGATTGATCTTAGACTAAAATGTAGTTTAAAAACAAAGCCTTTTATGATTCAGGACTCTTGGTCTGTAACCCCTCCCTCACCTGCTGCTTTTAGTTGCTCCTCCCCAAGTCTTTGTTCCCCTGCCCCGACCACTTCCCACCCTTCCCCCGTTTTCTGCAACATGGCCTGGCCAAGGATACTTATAACTAACTCCCCAATTAGTAGAGGGAGAGAGTTTGAGTCTGAGTCTGACTTTGATGTCTGTTTAAAATGTTGTGACATTCAAGTTTGTTATGTTTAATACAACTGGACTAAAATTGAACACAAGTCTCTCTCCAATTCATTTGTAGATATTGAATAAAGTTGGACTCAGAGTGCAACCTTGTCTCACTCCCCAATTCATTTTTAAACTTTGAATAAAGTTGAACTCAGACTGCAACCGTGCCTAACTCGCCAATTATTTGTCTACATGTTGAATAAAGTTGGTCTCAGGCTGCAACCTTGTCTCACTCCCCATTTCAAAATTAAGGAAGTCTTCACAAATGTTCCTGTCATTCTACTGTAGACTGAGCTTCTCTCATCCAGCATTTCCCCTCCTCCTTAGACTAGACTGAGGGGAATGGACAATTTATTCTCCCCGGGTCACTACCGCCCAATCTTCTCTGTTTGGTTCCAATTTCTCTGTGTCTCGACGTGTGAGGAAAATAAGGAGCGCTTCACGGATTTGCGTGTCATCCTTTCGCAGGGGCCATGCTAATCTTCTCTGTATCGATCCAATTTTAGTATATGTGCTGCCAAAGCGAGCACAATACAAAGCTATGAGAGGCCCTCATATATAGATCACAACCTCTCTGAAGGTTCTGGTCAGGGTTGGGGTCAAACAGAGTTCAGACCCTCAAAAACCACCCCTAGAATATTGCTGTGATGTTTAAACTTTATTTGGAGATGTAGAACTTGAAATAGAATTGACTTTAGATTTTTTTCAAGATTGATCTTAGACTAAAATGTAGTTTAAAAACAAAGCCTTTTATGATTCAGGACTCTTGGTCTGTAACCCCTCCCTCACCTGCTGCTTTTAGTTGCTCCTCCCCAAGTCTTTGTTCCCCTGCCCCGACCACTTCCCACCCTTCCCCCGTTTTCTGCAACATGGCCTGGCCAAGGATACTTATAACTAACTCCCCAATTAGTAGAGGGAGAGAGTTTGAGTCTGAGTCTGACTTTGATGTCTGTTTAAAATGTTGTGACATTCAAGTTTGTTATGTTTAATACAACTGGACTAAAATTGAACACAAGTCTCTCTCCAATTCATTTGTAGATATTGAATAAAGTTGGACTCAGAGTGCAACCTTGTCTCACTCCCCAATTCATTTTTAAACTTTGAATAAAGTTGAACTCAGACTGCAACCGTGCCTAACTCGCCAATTATTTGTCTACATGTTGAATAAAGTTGGTCTCAGGCTGCAACCTTGTCTCACTCCCCATTTCAAAATTAAGGAAGTCTTCACAAATGTTCCTGTCATTCTACTGTAGACTGAGCTTCTCTCATCCAGCATTTCCCCTCCTCCTTAGACTAGACTGAGGGGAATGGACAATTTATTCTCCCCGGGTCACTACCGCCCAATCTTCTCTGTTTGGTTCCAATTTCTCTGTGTCTCGACGTGTGAGGAAAATAAGGAGCGCTTCACGGATTTGCGTGTCATCCTTTCGCAGGGGCCATGCTAATCTTCTCTGTATCGATCCAATTTTAGTATATGTGCTGCCAAAGCGAGCACAATACAAAGCTATGAGAGGCCCTCATATATAGATCACAACCTCTCTGAAGGTTCTGGTCAGGGTTGGGGTCAAACAGAGTTCAGACCCTCAAAAACCACCCCTAGAATATTGCTGTGATGTTTAAACTTTATTTGGAGATGTAGAACTTGAAATAGAATTGACTTTAGATTTTTTTCAAGATTGATCTTAGACTAAAATGTAGTTTAAAAACAAAGCCTTTTATGATTCAGGACTCTTGGTCTGTAACCCCTCCCTCACCTGCTGCTTTTAGTTGCTCCTCCCCAAGTCTTTGTTCCCCTGCCCCGACCACTTCCCACCCTTCCCCCGTTTTCTGCAACATGGCCTGGCCAAGGATACTTATAACTAACTCCCCAATTAGTAGAGGGAGAGAGTTTGAGTCTGAGTCTGACTTTGATGTCTGTTTAAAATGTTGTGACATTCAAGTTTGTTATGTTTAATACAACTGGACTAAAATTGAACACAAGTCTCTCTCCAATTCATTTGTAGATATTGAATAAAGTTGGACTCAGAGTGCAACCTTGTCTCACTCCCCAATTCATTTTTAAACTTTGAATAAAGTTGAACTCAGACTGCAACCGTGCCTAACTCGCCAATTATTTGTCTACATGTTGAATAAAGTTGGTCTCAGGCTGCAACCTTGTCTCACTCCCCATTTCAAAATTAAGGAAGTCTTCACAAATGTTCCTGTCATTCTACTGTAGACTGAGCTTCTCTCATCCAGCATTTCCCCTCCTCCTTAGACTAGACTGAGGGGAATGGACAATTTATTCTCCCCGGGTCACTACCGCCCAATCTTCTCTGTTTGGTTCCAATTTCTCTGTGTCTCGACGTGTGAGGAAAATAAGGAGCGCTTCACGGATTTGCGTGTCATCCTTTCGCAGGGGCCATGCTAATCTTCTCTGTATCGATCCAATTTTAGTATATGTGCTGCCAAAGCGAGCACAATACAAAGCTATGAGAGGCCCTCATATATAGATCACAACCTCTCTGAAGGTTCTGGTCAGGGTTGGGGTCAAACAGAGTTCAGACCCTCAAAAACCACCCCTAGAATATTGCTGTGATGTTTAAACTTTATTTGGAGATGTAGAACTTGAAATAGAATTGACTTTAGATTTTTTTCAAGATTGATCTTAGACTAAAATGTAGTTTAAAAACAAAGCCTTTTATGATTCAGGACTCTTGGTCTGTAACCCCTCCCTCACCTGCTGCTTTTAGTTGCTCCTCCCCAAGTCTTTGTTCCCCTGCCCCGACCACTTCCCACCCTTCCCCCGTTTTCTGCAACATGGCCTGGCCAAGGATACTTATAACTAACTCCCCAATTAGTAGAGGGAGAGAGTTTGAGTCTGAGTCTGACTTTGATGTCTGTTTAAAATGTTGTGACATTCAAGTTTGTTATGTTTAATACAACTGGACTAAAATTGAACACAAGTCTCTCTCCAATTCATTTGTAGATATTGAATAAAGTTGGACTCAGAGTGCAACCTTGTCTCACTCCCCAATTCATTTTTAAACTTTGAATAAAGTTGAACTCAGACTGCAACCGTGCCTAACTCGCCAATTATTTGTCTACATGTTGAATAAAGTTGGTCTCAGGCTGCAACCTTGTCTCACTCCCCATTTCAAAATTAAGGAAGTCTTCACAAATGTTCCTGTCATTCTACTGTAGACTGAGCTTCTCTCATCCAGCATTTCCCCTCCTCCTTAGACTAGACTGAGGGGAATGGACAATTTATTCTCCCCGGGTCACTACCGCCCAATCTTCTCTGTTTGGTTCCAATTTCTCTGTGTCTCGACGTGTGAGGAAAATAAGGAGCGCTTCACGGATTTGCGTGTCATCCTTTCGCAGGGGCCATGCTAATCTTCTCTGTATCGATCCAATTTTAGTATATGTGCTGCCAAAGCGAGCACAATACAAAGCTATGAGAGGCCCTCATATATAGATCACAACCTCTCTGAAGGTTCTGGTCAGGGTTGGGGTCAAACAGAGTTCAGACCCTCAAAAACCACCCCTAGAATATTGCTGTGATGTTTAAACTTTATTTGGAGATGTAGAACTTGAAATAGAATTGACTTTAGATTTTTTTCAAGATTGATCTTAGACTAAAATGTAGTTTAAAAACAAAGCCTTTTATGATTCAGGACTCTTGGTCTGTAACCCCTCCCTCACCTGCTGCTTTTAGTTGCTCCTCCCCAAGTCTTTGTTCCCCTGCCCCGACCACTTCCCACCCTTCCCCCGTTTTCTGCAACATGGCCTGGCCAAGGATACTTATAACTAACTCCCCAATTAGTAGAGGGAGAGAGTTTGAGTCTGAGTCTGACTTTGATGTCTGTTTAAAATGTTGTGACATTCAAGTTTGTTATGTTTAATACAACTGGACTAAAATTGAACACAAGTCTCTCTCCAATTCATTTGTAGATATTGAATAAAGTTGGACTCAGAGTGCAACCTTGTCTCACTCCCCAATTCATTTTTAAACTTTGAATAAAGTTGAACTCAGACTGCAACCGTGCCTAACTCGCCAATTATTTGTCTACATGTTGAATAAAGTTGGTCTCAGGCTGCAACCTTGTCTCACTCCCCATTTCAAAATTAAGGAAGTCTTCACAAATGTTCCTGTCATTGTAGACTGAGCTTCTCTCATCCAGCATTTCCCCTCCTCCTTAGACTAGACTGAGGGGAATGGACAATTTATTCTCCCCGGGTCACTACCGCCCAATCTTCTCTGTTTGGTTCCAATTTCTCTGTGTCTCGACGTGTGAGGAAAATAAGGAGCGCTTCACGGATTTGCGTGTCATCCTTTCGCAGGGGCCATGCTAATCTTCTCTGTATCGATCCAATTTTAGTATATGTGCTGCCAAAGCGAGCACAATACAAAGCTATGAGAGGCCCTCATATATAGATCACAACCTCTCTGAAGGTTCTGGTCATGGTTGGGGTCAAACAGAGTTCAGACCCTCAAAAACCACCCCTAGAATATTGCTGTGATGTTTAAACTTTATTTGGAGATGTAGAACTTGAAATAGAATTGACTTTAGATTTTTTTCAAGATTGATCTTAGACTAAAATGTAGTTTAAAAACAAAGCCTTTTATGATTCAGGACTCTTGGTCTGTAACCCCTCCCTCACCTGCTGCTTTTAGTTGCTCCTCCCCAAGTCTTTGTTCCCCTGCCCCGACCACTTCCCACCCTTCCCCCGTTTTCTGCAACATGGCCTGGCCAAGGATACTTATAACTAACTCCCCAATTAGTAGAGGGAGAGAGTTTGAGTCTGAGTCTGACTTTGATGTCTGTTTAAAATGTTGTGACATTCAAGTTTGTTATGTTTAATACAACTGGACTAAAATTGAACACAAGTCTCTCTCCAATTCATTTGTAGATATTGAATAAAGTTGGACTCAGAGTGCAACCTTGTCTCACTCCCCAATTCATTTTTAAACTTTGAATAAAGTTGAACTCAGACTGCAACCGTGCCTAACTCGCCAATTATTTGTCTACATGTTGAATAAAGTTGGTCTCAGGCTGCAACCTTGTCTCACTCCCCATTTCAAAATTAAGGAAGTCTTCACAAATGTTCCTGTCATTGTAGACTGAGCTTCTCTCATCCAGCATTTCCCCTCCTCCTTAGACTAGACTGAGGGGAATGGACAATTTATTCTCCCCGGGTCACTACCGCCCAATCTTCTCTGTTTGGTTCCAATTTCTCTGTGTCTCGACGTGTGAGGAAAATAAGGAGCGCTTCACGGATTTGCGTGTCATCCTTTCGCAGGGGCCATGCTAATCTTCTCTGTATCGATCCAATTTTAGTATATGTGCTGCCAAAGCGAGCACAATACAAAGCTATGTATTGTGCTCGCTTTAATAGATCACTACCTCTCTGAAGGTTCTGGTCAGGGTTGGGGTCAAACAGAGTTCAGACCCTCAAAAACCACCCCTAGAATATTGCTGTGATGTTTAAACTTTATTTGGAGATGTAGAACTTGAAATAGAATTGACTTTAGATTTTTTTCAAGATTGATCTTAGACTAAAATGTAGTTTAAAAACAAAGCCTTTTATGATTCAGGACTCTTGGTCTGTAACCCCTCCCTCACCTGCTGCTTTTAGTTGCTCCTCCCCAAGTCTTTGTTCCCCTGCCCCGACCACTTCCCACCCTTCCCCCGTTTTCTGCAACATGGCCTGGCCAAGGATACTTATAACTAACTCCCCAATTAGTAGAGGGAGAGAGTTTGAGTCTGAGTCTGACTTTGATGTCTGTTTAAAATGTTGTGACATTCAAGTTTGTTATGTTTAATACAACTGGACTAAAATTGAACACAAGTCTCTCTCCAATTCATTTGTAGATATTGAATAAAGTTGGACTCAGAGTGCAACCTTGTCTCACTCCCCAATTCATTTTTAAACTTTGAATAAAGTTGAACTCAGACTGCAACCGTGCCTAACTCGCCAATTATTTGTCTACATGTTGAATAAAGTTGGTCTCAGGCTGCAACCTTGTCTCACTCCCCATTTCAAAATTAAGGAAGTCTTCACAAATGTTCCTGTCATTCTACTGTAGACTGAGCTTCTCTCATCCAGCATTTCCCCTCCTCCTTAGACTAGACTGAGGGGAATGGACAATTTATTCTCCCCGGGTCACTACCGCCCAATCTTCTCTGTTTGGTTCCAATTTCTCTGTGTCTCGACGTGTGAGGAAAATAAGGAGCGCTTCACGGATTTGCGTGTCATCCTTTCGCAGGGGCCATGCTAATCTTCTCTGTATCGATCCAATTTTAGTATATGTGCTGCCAAAGCGAGCACAATACAAAGCTATGAGAGGCCCTCATATATAGATCACAACCTCTCTGAAGGTTCTGGTCAGGGTTGGGGTCAAACAGAGTTCAGACCCTCAAAAACCACCCCTAGAATATTGCTGTGATGTTTAAACTTTATTTGGAGATGTAGAACTTGAAATAGAATTGACTTTAGATTTTTTTCAAGATTGATCTTAGACTAAAATGTAGTTTAAAAACAAAGCCTTTTATGATTCAGGACTCTTGGTCTGTAACCCCTCCCTCACCTGCTGCTTTTAGTTGCTCCTCCCCAAGTCTTTGTTCCCCTGCCCCGACCACTTCCCACCCTTCCCCCGTTTTCTGCAACATGGCCTGGCCAAGGATACTTATAACTAACTCCCCAATTAGTAGAGGGAGAGAGTTTGAGTCTGAGTCTGACTTTGATGTCTGTTTAAAATGTTGTGACATTCAAGTTTGTTATGTTTAATACAACTGGACTAAAATTGAACACAAGTCTCTCTCCAATTCATTTGTAGATATTGAATAAAGTCGGACTCAGAGTGCAACCTTGTCTCACTCCCCAATTCATTTTTAAACTTTGAATAAAGTTGAACTCAGACTGCAACCGTGCCTAACTCGCCAATTATTTGTCTACATGTTGAATAAAGTTGGTCTCAGGCTGCAACCTTGTCTCACTCCCCATTTCAAAATTAAGGAAGTCTTCACAAATGTTCCTGTCATTCTACTGTAGACTGAGCTTCTCTCATCCAGCATTTCCCCTCCTCCTTAGACTAGACTGAGGGGAATGGACAATTTATTCTCCCCGGGTCACTACCGCCCAATCTTCTCTGTTTGGTTCCAATTTCTCTGTGTCTCGACGTGTGAGGAAAATAAGGAGCGCTTCACGGATTTGCGTGTCATCCTTTCGCAGGGGCCATGCTAATCTTCTCTGTATCGATCCAATTTTAGTATATGTGCTGCCAAAGCGAGCACAATACAAAGCTATGAGAGGCCCTCATATATAGATCACAACCTCTCTGAAGGTTCTGGTCATGGTTGGGGTCAAACAGAGTTCAGACCCTCAAAAACCACCCCTAGAATATTGCTGTGATGTTTAAACTTTATTTGGAGATGTAGAACTTGAAATAGAATTGACTTTAGATTTTTTTCAAGATTGATCTTAGACTAAAATGTAGTTTAAAAACAAAGCCTTTTATGATTCAGGACTCTTGGTCTGTAACCCCTCCCTCACCTGCTGCTTTTAGTTGCTCCTCCCCAAGTCTTTGTTCCCCTGCCCCGACCACTTCCCACCCTTCCCCCGTTTTCTGCAACATGGCCTGGCCAAGGATACTTATAACTAACTCCCCAATTAGTAGAGGGAGAGAGTTTGAGTCTGAGTCTGACTTTGATGTCTGTTTAAAATGTTGTGACATTCAAGTTTGTTATGTTTAATACAACTGGACTAAAATTGAACACAAGTCTCTCTCCAATTCATTTGTAGATATTGAATAAAGTTGGACTCAGAGTGCAACCTTGTCTCACTCCCCAATTCATTTTTAAACTTTGAATAAAGTTGAACTCAGACTGCAACCGTGCCTAACTCGCCAATTATTTGTCTACATGTTGAATAAAGTTGGTCTCAGGCTGCAACCTTGTCTCACTCCCCATTTCAAAATTAAGGAAGTCTTCACAAATGTTCCTGTCATTCTACTGTAGACTGAGCTTCTCTCATCCAGCATTTCCCCTCCTCCTTAGACTAGACTGAGGGGAATGGACAATTTATTCTCCCCGGGTCACTACCGCCCAATCTTCTCTGTTTGGTTCCAATTTCTCTGTGTCTCGACGTGTGAGGAAAATAAGGAGCGCTTCACGGATTTGCGTGTCATCCTTTCGCAGGGGCCATGCTAATCTTCTCTGTATCGATCCAATTTTAGTATATGTGCTGCCAAAGCGAGCACAATACAAAGCTATGAGAGGCCCTCATATATAGATCACAACCTCTCTGAAGGTTCTGGTCAGGGTTGGGGTCAAACAGAGTTCAGACCCTCAAAAACCACCCCTAGAATATTGCTGTGATGTTTAAACTTTATTTGGAGATGTAGAACTTGAAATAGAATTGACTTTAGATTTTTTTCAAGATTGATCTTAGACTAAAATGTAGTTTAAAAACAAAGCCTTTTATGATTCAGGACTCTTGGTCTGTAACCCCTCCCTCACCTGCTGCTTTTAGTTGCTCCTCCCCAAGTCTTTGTTCCCCTGCCCCGACCACTTCCCACCCTTCCCCCGTTTTCTGCAACATGGCCTGGCCAAGGATACTTATAACTAACTCCCCAATTAGTAGAGGGAGAGAGTTTGAGTCTGAGTCTGACTTTGATGTCTGTTTAAAATGTTGTGACATTCAAGTTTGTTATGTTTAATACAACTGGACTAAAATTGAACACAAGTCTCTCTCCAATTCATTTGTAGATATTGAATAAAGTTGGACTCAGAGTGCAACCTTGTCTCACTCCCCAATTCATTTTTAAACTTTGAATAAAGTTGAACTCAGACTGCAACCGTGCCTAACTCGCCAATTATTTGTCTACATGTTGAATAAAGTTGGTCTCAGGCTGCAACCTTGTCTCACTCCCCATTTCAAAATTAAGGAAGTCTTCACAAATGTTCCTGTCATTCTACTGTAGACTGAGCTTCTCTCATCCAGCATTTCCCCTCCTCCTTAGACTAGACTGAGGGGAATGGACAATTTATTCTCCCCGGGTCACTACCGCCCAATCTTCTCTGTTTGGTTCCAATTTCTCTGTGTCTCGACGTGTGAGGAAAATAAGGAGCGCTTCACGGATTTGCGTGTCATCCTTTCGCAGGGGCCATGCTAATCTTCTCTGTATCGATCCAATTTTAGTATATGTGCTGCCAAAGCGAGCACAATACAAAGCTATGAGAGGCCCTCATATATAGATCACAACCTCTCTGAAGGTTCTGGTCAGGGTTGGGGTCAAACAGAGTTCAGACCCTCAAAAACCACCCCTAGAATATTGCTGTGATGTTTAAACTTTATTTGGAGATGTAGAACTTGAAATAGAATTGACTTTAGATTTTTTTCAAGATTGATCTTAGACTAAAATGTAGTTTAAAAACAAAGCCTTTTATGATTCAGGACTCTTGGTCTGTAACCCCTCCCTCACCTGCTGCTTTTAGTTGCTCCTCCCCAAGTCTTTGTTCCCCTGCCCCGACCACTTCCCACCCTTCCCCCGTTTTCTGCAACATGGCCTGGCCAAGGATACTTATAACTAACTCCCCAATTAGTAGAGGGAGAGAGTTTGAGTCTGACTTTGATGTCTGTTTAAAATGTTGTGACATTCAAGTTTGTTATGTTTAATACAACTGGACTAAAATTGAACACAAGTCTCTCTCCAATTCATTTGTAGATATTGAATAAAGTTGGACTCAGAGTGCAACCTTGTCTCACTCCCCAATTCATTTTTAAACTTTGAATAAAGTTGAACTCAGACTGCAACCGTGCCTAACTCGCCAATTATTTGTCTACATGTTGAATAAAGTTGGTCTCAGGCTGCAACCTTGTCTCACTCCCCATTTCAAAATTAAGGAAGTCTTCACAAATGTTCCTGTCATTGTAGACTGAGCTTCTCTCATCCAGCATTTCCCCTCCTCCTTAGACTAGACTGAGGGGAATGGACAATTTATTCTCCCCGGGTCACTACCGCCCAATCTTCTCTGTTTGGTTCCAATTTCTCTGTGTCTCGACGTGTGAGGAAAATAAGGAGCGCTTCACGGATTTGCTTGTCATCCTTTCGCAGGGGCCATGCTAATCTTCTCTGTATCGATCCAATTTTAGTATATGTGCTGCCAAAGCGAGCACAATACAAAGCTATGAGAGGCCCTCATATATAGATCACAACCTCTCTGAAGGTTCTGGTCATGGTTGGGGTCAAACAGAGTTCAGACCCTCAAAAACCACCCCTAGAATATTGCTGTGATGTTTAAACTTTATTTGGAGATGTAGAACTTGAAATAGAATTGACTTTAGATTTTTTTCAAGATTGATCTTAGACTAAAATGTAGTTTAAAAACAAAGCCTTTTATGATTCAGGACTCTTGGTCTGTAACCCCTCCCTCACCTGCTGCTTTTAGTTGCTCCTCCCCAAGTCTTTGTTCCCCTGCCCCGACCACTTCCCACCCTTCCCCCGTTTTCTGCAACATGGCCTGGCCAAGGATACTTATAACTAACTCCCCAATTAGTAGAGGGAGAGAGTTTGAGTCTGAGTCTGACTTTGATGTCTGTTTAAAATGTTGTGACATTCAAGTTTGTTATGTTTAATACAACTGGACTAAAATTGAACACAAGTCTCTCTCCAATTCATTTGTAGATATTGAATAAAGTTGGACTCAGAGTGCAACCTTGTCTCACTCCCCAATTCATTTTTAAACTTTGAATAAAGTTGAACTCAGACTGCAACCGTGCCTAACTCGCCAATTATTTGTCTACATGTTGAATAAAGTTGGTCTCAGGCTGCAACCTTGTCTCACTCCCCATTTCAAAATTAAGGAAGTCTTCACAAATGTTCCTGTCATTCTACTGTAGACTGAGCTTCTCTCATCCAGCATTTCCCCTCCTCCTTAGACTAGACTGAGGGGAATGGACAATTTATTCTCCCCGGGTCACTACCGCCCAATCTTCTCTGTTTGGTTCCAATTTCTCTGTGTCTCGACGTGTGAGGAAAATAAGGAGCGCTTCACGGATTTGCGTGTCATCCTTTCGCAGGGGCCATGCTAATCTTCTCTGTATCGATCCAATTTTAGTATATGTGCTGCCAAAGCGAGCACAATACAAAGCTATGAGAGGCCCTCATATATAGATCACAACCTCTCTGAAGGTTCTGGTCATGGTTGGGGTCAAACAGAGTTCAGACCCTCAAAAACCACCCCTAGAATATTGCTGTGATGTTTAAACTTTATTTGGAGATGTAGAACTTGAAATAGAATTGACTTTAGATTTTTTTCAAGATTGATCTTAGACTAAAATGTAGTTTAAAAACAAAGCCTTTTATGATTCAGGACTCTTGGTCTGTAACCCCTCCCTCACCTGCTGCTTTTAGTTGCTCCTCCCCAAGTCTTTGTTCCCCTGCCCCGACCACTTCCCACCCTTCCCCCGTTTTCTGCAACATGGCCTGGCCAAGGATACTTATAACTAACTCCCCAATTAGTAGAGGGAGAGAGTTTGAGTCTGAGTCTGACTTTGATGTCTGTTTAAAATGTTGTGACATTCAAGTTTGTTATGTTTAATACAACTGGACTAAAATTGAACACAAGTCTCTCTCCAATTCATTTGTAGATATTGAATAAAGTTGGACTCAGAGTGCAACCTTGTCTCACTCCCCAATTCATTTTTAAACTTTGAATAATGTTGAACTCAGACTGCAACCGTGCCTAACTCGCCAATTATTTGTCTACATGTTGAATAAAGTTGGTCTCAGGCTGCAACCTTGTCTCACTCCCCATTTCAAAATTAAGGAAGTCTTCACAAATGTTCCTGTCATTCTACTGTAGACTGAGCTTCTCTCATCCAGCATTTCCCCTCCTCCTTAGACTAGACTGAGGGGAATGGACAATTTATTCTCCCCGGGTCACTACCGCCCAATCTTCTCTGTTTGGTTCCAATTTCTCTGTGTCTCGACGTGTGAGGAAAATAAGGAGCGCTTCACGGATTTGCGTGTCATCCTTTCGCAGGGGCCATGCTAATCTTCTCTGTATCGATCCAATTTTAGTATATGTGCTGCCAAAGCGAGCACAATACAAAGCTATGAGAGGCCCTCATATATAGATCACAACCTCTCTGAAGGTTCTGGTCATGGTTGGGGTCAAACAGAGTTCAGACCCTCAAAAACCACCCCTAGAATATTGCTGTGATGTTTAAACTTTATTTGGAGATGTAGAACTTGAAATAGAATTGACTTTAGATTTTTTTCAAGATTGATCTTAGACTAAAATGTAGTTTAAAAACAAAGCCTTTTATGATTCAGGACTCTTGGTCTGTAACCCCTCCCTCACCTGCTGCTTTTAGTTGCTCCTCCCCAAGTCTTTGTTCCCCTGCCCCGACCACTTCCCACCCTTCCCCCGTTTTCTGCAACATGGCCTGGCCAAGGATACTTATAACTAACTCCCCAATTAGTAGAGGGAGAGAGTTTGAGTCTGAGTCTGACTTTGATGTCTGTTTAAAATGTTGTGACATTCAAGTTTGTTATGTTTAATACAACTGGACTAAAATTGAACACAAGTCTCTCTCCAATTCATTTGTAGATATTGAATAAAGTTGGACTCAGAGTGCAACCTTGTCTCACTCCCCAATTCATTTTTAAACTTTGAATAAAGTTGAACTCAGACTGCAACCGTGCCTAACTCGCCAATTATTTGTCTACATGTTGAATAAAGTTGGTCTCAGGCTGCAACCTTGTCTCACTCCCCATTTCAAAATTAAGGAAGTCTTCACAAATGTTCCTGTCATTCTACTGTAGACTGAGCTTCTCTCATCCAGCATTTCCCCTCCTCCTTAGACTAGACTGAGGGGAATGGACAATTTATTCTCCCCGGGTCACTACCGCCCAATCTTCTCTGTTTGGTTCCAATTTCTCTGTGTCTCGACGTGTGAGGAAAATAAGGAGCGCTTCACGGATTTGCGTGTCATCCTTTCGCAGGGGCCATGCTAATCTTCTCTGTATCGATCCAATTTTAGTATATGTGCTGCCAAAGCGAGCACAATACAAAGCTATGAGAGGCCCTCATATATAGATCACAACCTCTCTGAAGGTTCTGGTCATGGTTGGGGTCAAACAGAGTTCAGACCCTCAAAAACCACCCCTAGAATATTGCTGTGATGTTTAAACTTTATTTGGAGATGTAGAACTTGAAATAGAATTGACTTTAGATTTTTTTCAAGATTGATCTTAGACTAAAATGTAGTTTAAAAACAAAGCCTTTTATGATTCAGGACTCTTGGTCTGTAACCCCTCCCTCACCTGCTGCTTTTAGTTGCTCCTCCCCAAGTCTTTGTTCCCCTGCCCCGACCACTTCCCACCCTTCCCCCGTTTTCTGCAACATGGCCTGGCCAAGGATACTTATAACTAACTCCCCAATTAGTAGAGGGAGAGAGTTTGAGTCTGAGTCTGACTTTGATGTCTGTTTAAAATGTTGTGACATTCAAGTTTGTTATGTTTAATACAACTGGACTAAAATTGAACACAAGTCTCTCTCCAATTCATTTGTAGATATTGAATAAAGTTGGACTCAGAGTGCAACCTTGTCTCACTCCCCAATTCATTTTTAAACTTTGAATAAAGTTGAACTCAGACTGCAACCGTGCCTAACTCGCCAATTATTTGTCTACATGTTGAATAAAGTTGGTCTCAGGCTGCAACCTTGTCTCACTCCCCATTTCAAAATTAAGGAAGTCTTCACAAATGTTCCTGTCATTCTACTGTAGACTGAGCTTCTCTCATCCAGCATTTCCCCTCCTCCTTAGACTAGACTGAGGGGAATGGACAATTTATTCTCCCCGGGTCACTACCGCCCAATCTTCTCTGTTTGGTTCCAATTTCTCTGTGTCTCGACGTGTGAGGAAAATAAGGAGCGCTTCACGGATTTGCGTGTCATCCTTTCGCAGGGGCCATGCTAATCTTCTCTGTATCGATCCAATTTTAGTATATGTGCTGCCAAAGCGAGCACAATACAAAGCTATGAGAGGCCCTCATATATAGATCACAACCTCTCTGAAGGTTCTGGTCATGGTTGGGGTCAAACAGAGTTCAGACCCTCAAAAACCACCCCTAGAATATTGCTGTGATGTTTAAACTTTATTTGGAGATGTAGAACTTGAAATAGAATTGACTTTAGATTTTTTTCAAGATTGATCTTAGACTAAAATGTAGTTTAAAAACAAAGCCTTTTATGATTCAGGACTCTTGGTCTGTAACCCCTCCCTCACCTGCTGCTTTTAGTTGCTCCTCCCCAAGTCTTTGTTCCCCTGCCCCGACCACTTCCCACCCTTCCCCCGTTTTCTGCAACATGGCCTGGCCAAGGATACTTATAACTAACTCCCCAATTAGTAGAGGGAGAGAGTTTGAGTCTGAGTCTGACTTTGATGTCTGTTTAAAATGTTGTGACATTCAAGTTTGTTATGTTTAATACAACTGGACTAAAATTGAACACAAGTCTCTCTCCAATTCATTTGTAGATATTGAATAAAGTTGGACTCAGAGTGCAACCTTGTCTCACTCCCCAATTCATTTTTAAACTTTGAATAAAGTTGAACTCAGACTGCAACCGTGCCTAACTCGCCAATTATTTGTCTACATGTTGAATAAAGTTGGTCTCAGGCTGCAACCTTGTCTCACTCCCCATTTCAAAATTAAGGAAGTCTTCACAAATGTTCCTGTCATTCTACTGTAGACTGAGCTTCTCTCATCCAGCATTTCCCCTCCTCCTTAGACTAGACTGAGGGGAATGGACAATTTATTCTCCCCGGGTCACTACCGCCCAATCTTCTCTGTTTGGTTCCAATTTCTCTGTGTCTCGACGTGTGAGGAAAATAAGAAGCGCTTCACGGATTTGCGTGTCATCCTTTCGCAGGGGCCATGCTAATCTTCTCTGTATCGATCCAATTTTAGTATATGTGCTGCCAAAGCGAGCACAATACAAAGCTATGAGAGGCCCTCATATATAGATCACAACCTCTCTGAAGGTTCTGGTCATGGTTGGGGTCAAACAGAGTTCAGACCCTCAAAAACCACCCCTAGAATATTGCTGTGATGTTTAAACTTTATTTGGAGATGTAGAACTTGAAATAGAATTGACTTTAGATTTTTTTCAAGATTGATCTTAGACTAAAATGTAGTTTAAAAACAAAGCCTTTTATGATTCAGGACTCTTGGTCTGTAACCCCTCCCTCACCTGCTGCTTTTAGTTGCTCCTCCCCAAGTCTTTGTTCCCCTGCCCCGACCACTTCCCACCCTTCCCCCGTTTTCTGCAACATGGCCTGGCCAAGGATACTTATAACTAACTCCCCAATTAGTAGAGGGAGAGAGTTTGAGTCTGAGTCTGACTTTGATGTCTGTTTAAAATGTTGTGACATTCAAGTTTGTTATGTTTAATACAACTGGACTAAAATTGAACACAAGTCTCTCTCCAATTCATTTGTAGATATTGAATAAAGTTGGACTCAGAGTGCAACCTTGTCTCACTCCCCAATTCATTTTTAAACTTTGAATAAAGTTGAACTCAGACTGCAACCGTGCCTAACTCGCCAATTATTTGTCTACATGTTGAATAAAGTTGGTCTCAGGCTGCAACCTTGTCTCACTCCCCATTTCAAAATTAAGGAAGTCTTCACAAATGTTCCTGTCATTCTACTGTAGACTGAGCTTCTCTCATCCAGCATTTCCCCTCCTCCTTAGACTAGACTGAGGGGAATGGACAATTTATTCTCCCCGGGTCACTACCGCCCAATCTTCTCTGTTTGGTTCCAATTTCTCTGTGTCTCGACGTGTGAGGAAAATAAGGAGCGCTTCACGGATTTGCGTGTCATCCTTTCGCAGGGGCCATGCTAATCTTCTCTGTATCGATCCAATTTTAGTATATGTGCTGCCAAAGCGAGCACAATACAAAGCTATGAGAGGCCCTCATATATAGATCACAACCTCTCTGAAGGTTCTGGTCAGGGTTGGGGTCAAACAGAGTTCAGACCCTCAAAAACCACCCCTAGAATATTGCTGTGATGTTTAAACTTTATTTGGAGATGTAGAACTTGAAATAGAATTGACTTTAGATTTTTTTCAAGATTGATCTTAGACTAAAATGTAGTTTAAAAACAAAGCCTTTTATGATTCAGGACTCTTGGTCTGTAACCCCTCCCTCACCTGCTGCTTTTAGTTGCTCCTCCCCAAGTCTTTGTTCCTCTGCCCCGACCACTTCCCACCCTTCCCCCGTTTTCTGCAACATGGCCTGGCCAAGGATACTTATAACTAACTCCCCAATTAGTAGAGGGAGAGAGTTTGAGTCTGAGTCTGACTTTGATGTCTGTTTAAAATGTTGTGACATTCAAGTTTGTTATGTTTAATACAACTGGACTAAAATTGAACACAAGTCTCTCTCCAATTCATTTGTAGATATTGAATAAAGTTGGACTCAGAGTGCAACCTTGTCTCACTCCCCAATTCATTTTTAAACTTTGAATAAAGTTGAACTCAGACTGCAACCGTGCCTAACTCGCCAATTATTTGTCTACATGTTGAATAAAGTTGGTCTCAGGCTGCAACCTTGTCTCACTCCCCATTTCAAAATTAAGGAAGTCTTCACAAATGTTCCTGTCATTCTACTGTAGACTGAGCTTCTCTCATCCAGCATTTCCCCTCCTCCTTAGACTAGACTGAGGGGAATGGACAATTTATTCTCCCCGGGTCACTACCGCCCAATCTTCTCTGTTTGGTTCCAATTTCTCTGTGTCTCGACGTGTGAGGAAAATAAGGAGCGCTTCACGGATTTGCGTGTCATCCTTTCGCAGGGGCCATGCTAATCTTCTCTGTATCGATCCAATTTTAGTATATGTGCTGCCAAAGCGAGCACAATACAAAGCTATGAGAGGCCCTCATATATAGATCACAACCTCTCTGAAGGTTCTGGTCAGGGTTGGGGTCAAACAGAGTTCAGACCCTCAAAAACCACCCCTAGAATATTGCTGTGATGTTTAAACTTTATTTGGAGATGTAGAACTTGAAATAGAATTGACTTTAGATTTTTTTCAAGATTGATCTTAGACTAAAATGTAGTTTAAAAACAAAGCCTTTTATGATTCAGGACTCTTGGTCTGTAACCCCTCCCTCACCTGCTGCTTTTAGTTGCTCCTCCCCAAGTCTTTGTTCCCCTGCCCCGACCACTTCCCACCCTTCCCCCGTTTTCTGCAACATGGCCTGGCCAAGGATACTTATAACTAACTCCCCAATTAGTAGAGGGAGAGAGTTTGAGTCTGAGTCTGACTTTGATGTCTGTTTAAAATGTTGTGACATTCAAGTTTGTTATGTTTAATACAACTGGACTAAAATTGAACACAAGTCTCTCTCCAATTCATTTGTAGATATTGAATAAAGTTGGACTCAGAGTGCAACCTTGTCTCACTCCCCAATTCATTTTTAAACTTTGAATAAAGTTGAACTCAGACTGCAACCGTGCCTAACTCGCCAATTATTTGTCTACATGTTGAATAAAGTTGGTCTCAGGCTGCAACCTTGTCTCACTCCCCATTTCAAAATTAAGGAAGTCTTCACAAATGTTCCTGTCATTCTACTGTAGACTGAGCTTCTCTCATCCAGCATTTCCCCTCCTCCTTAGACTAGACTGAGGGGAATGGACAATTTATTCTCCCCGGGTCACTACCGCCCAATCTTCTCTGTTTGGTTCCAATTTCTCTGTGTCTCGACGTGTGAGGAAAATAAGGAGCGCTTCACGGATTTGCGTGTCATCCTTTCGCAGGGGCCATGCTAATCTTCTCTGTATCGATCCAATTTTAGTATATGTGCTGCCAAAGCGAGCACAATACAAAGCTATGAGAGGCCCTCATATATAGATCACAACCTCTCTGAAGGTTCTGGTCAGGGTTGGGGTCAAACAGAGTTCAGACCCTCAAAAACCACCCCTAGAATATTGCTGTGATGTTTAAACTTTATTTGGAGATGTAGAACTTGAAATAGAATTGACTTTAGATTTTTTTCAAGATTGATCTTAGACTAAAATGTAGTTTAAAAACAAAGCCTTTTATGATTCAGGACTCTTGGTCTGTAACCCCTCCCTCACCTGCTGCTTTTAGTTGCTCCTCCCCAAGTCTTTGTTCCCCTGCCCCGACCACTTCCCACCCTTCCCCCGTTTTCTGCAACATGGCCTGGCCAAGGATACTTATAACTAACTCCCCAATTAGTAGAGGGAGAGAGTTTGAGTCTGAGTCTGACTTTGATGTCTGTTTAAAATGTTGTGACATTCAAGTTTGTTATGTTTAATACAACTGGACTAAAATTGAACACAAGTCTCTCTCCAATTCCATTTGTAGATATTGAATAAAGTTGGACTCAGAGTGCAACCTTGTCTCACTCCCCAATTCATTTTTAAACTTTGAATAAAGTTGAACTCAGACTGCAACCGTGCCTAACTCGCCAATTATTTGTCTACATGTTGAATAAAGTTGGTCTCAGGCTGCAACCTTGTCTCACTCCCCATTTCAAAATTAAGGAAGTCTTCACAAATGTTCCTGTCATTCTACTGTAGACTGAGCTTCTCTCATCCAGCATTTCCCCTCCTCCTTAGACTAGACTGAGGGGAATGGACAATTTATTCTCCCCGGGTCACTACCGCCCAATCTTCTCTGTTTGGTTCCAATTTCTCTGTGTCTCGACGTGTGAGGAAAATAAGGAGCGCTTCACGGATTTGCGTGTCATCCTTTCGCAGGGGCCATGCTAATCTTCTCTGTATCGATCCAATTTTAGTATATGTGCTGCCAAAGCGAGCACAATACAAAGCTATGAGAGGCCCTCATATATAGATCACAACCTCTCTGAAGGTTCTGGTCATGGTTGGGGTCAAACAGAGTTCAGACCCTCAAAAACCACCCCTAGAATATTGCTGTGATGTTTAAACTTTATTTGGAGATGTAGAACTTGAAATAGAATTGACTTTAGATTTTTTTCAAGATTGATCTTAGACTAAAATGTAGTTTAAAAACAAAGCCTTTTATGATTCAGGACTCTTGGTCTGTAACCCCTCCCTCACCTGCTGCTTTTAGTTGCTCCTCCCCAAGTCTTTGTTCCCCTGCCCCGACCACTTCCCACCCTTCCCCCGTTTTCTGCAACATGGCCTGGCCAAGGATACTTATAACTAACTCCCCAATTAGTAGAGGGAGAGAGTTTGAGTCTGAGTCTGACTTTGATGTCTGTTTAAAATGTTGTGACATTCAAGTTTGTTATGTTTAATACAACTGGACTAAAATTGAACACAAGTCTCTCTCCAATTCATTTGTAGATATTGAATAAAGTTGGACTCAGAGTGCAACCTTGTCTCACTCCCCAATTCATTTTTAAACTTTGAATAAAGTTGAACTCAGACTGCAACCGTGCCTAACTCGCCAATTATTTGTCTACATGTTGAATAAAGTTGGTCTCAGGCTGCAACCTTGTCTCACTCCCCATTTCAAAATTAAGGAAGTCTTCACAAATGTTCCTGTCATTCTACTGTAGACTGAGCTTCTCTCATCCAGCATTTCCCCTCCTCCTTAGACTAGACTGAGGGGAATGGACAATTTATTCTCCCCGGGTCACTACCGCCCAATCTTCTCTGTTTGGTTCCAATTCTCTGTGTCTCGACGTGTGAGGAAAATAAGGAGCGCTTCACGGATTTGCGTGTCATCCTTTCGCAGGGGCCATGCTAATCTTCTCTGTATCGATCCAATTTTAGTATATGTGCTGCCAAAGCGAGCACAATACAAAGCTATGAGAGGCCCTCATATATAGATCACAACCTCTCTGAAGGTTCTGGTCATGGTTGGGGTCAAACAGAGTTCAGACCCTCAAAAACCACCCCTAGAATATTGCTGTGATGTTTAAACTTTATTTGGAGATGTAGAACTTGAAATAGAATTGACTTTAGATTTTTTTCAAGATTGATCTTAGACTAAAATGTAGTTTAAAAACAAAGCCTTTTATGATTCAGGACTCTTGGTCTGTAACCCCTCCCTCACCTGCTGCTTTTAGTTGCTCCTCCCCAAGTCTTTGTTCCCCTGCCCCGACCACTTCCCACCCTTCCCCCGTTTTCTGCAACATGGCCTGGCCAAGGATACTTATAACTAACTCCCCAATTAGTAGAGGGAGAGAGTTTGAGTCTGAGTCTGACTTTGATGTCTGTTTAAAATGTTGTGACATTCAAGTTTGTTATGTTTAATACAACTGGACTAAAATTGAACACAAGTCTCTCTCCAATTCATTTGTAGATATTGAATAAAGTTGGACTCAGAGTGCAACCTTGTCTCACTCCCCAATTCATTTTTAAACTTTGAATAAAGTTGAACTCAGACTGCAACCGTGCCTAACTCGCCAATTATTTGTCTACATGTTGAATAAAGTTGGTCTCAGGCTGCAACCTTGTCTCACTCCCCATTTCAAAATTAAGGAAGTCTTCACAAATGTTCCTGTCATTCTACTGTAGACTGAGCTTCTCTCATCCAGCATTTCCCCTCCTCCTTAGACTAGACTGAGGGGAATGGACAATTTATTCTCCCCGGGTCACTACCGCCCAATCTTCTCTGTTTGGTTCCAATTTCTGTCTCGACGTGTGAGGAAAATAAGGAGCGCTTCACGGATTTGCGTGTCATCCTTTCGCAGGGGCCATGCTAATCTTCTCTGTATCGATCCAATTTTAGTATATGTGCTGCCAAAGCGAGCACAATACAAAGCTATGAGAGGCCCTCATATATAGATCACAACCTCTCTGAAGGTTCTGGTCATGGTTGGGGTCAAACAGAGTTCAGACCCTCAAAAACCACCCCTAGAATATTGCTGTGATGTTTAAACTTTATTTGGAGATGTAGAACTTGAAATAGAATTGACTTTAGATTTTTTTCAAGATTGATCTTAGACTAAAATGTAGTTTAAAAACAAAGCCTTTTATGATTCAGGACTCTTGGTCTGTAACCCCTCCCTCACCTGCTGCTTTTAGTTGCTCCTCCCCAAGTCTTTGTTCCCCTGCCCCGACCACTTCCCACCCTTCCCCCGTTTTCTGCAACATGGCCTGGCCAAGGATACTTATAACTAACTCCCCAATTAGTAGAGGGAGAGAGTTTGAGTCTGAGTCTGACTTTGATGTCTGTTTAAAATGTTGTGACATTCAAGTTTGTTATGTTTAATACAACTGGACTAAAATTGAACACAAGTCTCTCTCCAATTCATTTGTAGATATTGAATAAAGTTGGACTCAGAGTGCAACCTTGTCTCACTCCCCAATTCATTTTTAAACTTTGAATAAAGTTGAACTCAGACTGCAACCGTGCCTAACTCGCCAATTATTTGTCTACATGTTGAATAAAGTTGGTCTCAGGCTGCAACCTTGTCTCACTCCCCATTTCAAAATTAAGGAAGTCTTCACAAATGTTCCTGTCATTCTACTGTAGACTGAGCTTCTCTCATCCAGCATTTCCCCTCCTCCTTAGACTAGACTGAGGGGAATGGACAATTTATTCTCCCCGGGTCACTACCGCCCAATCTTCTCTGTTTGGTTCCAATTTCTCGACGTGTGAGGAAAATAAGGAGCGCTTCACGGATTTGCGTGTCATCCTTTCGCAGGGGCCATGCTAATCTTCTCTGTATCGATCCAATTTTAGTATATGTGCTGCCAAAGCGAGCACAATACAAAGCTATGAGAGGCCCTCATATATAGATCACAACCTCTCTGAAGGTTCTGGTCATGGTTGGGGTCAAACAGAGTTCAGACCCTCAAAAACCACCCCTAGAATATTGCTGTGATGTTTAAACTTTATTTGGAGATGTAGAACTTGAAATAGAATTGACTTTAGATTTTTTTCAAGATTGATCTTAGACTAAAATGTAGTTTAAAAACAAAGCCTTTTATGATTCAGGACTCTTGGTCTGTAACCCCTCCCTCACCTGCTGCTTTTAGTTGCTCCTCCCCAAGTCTTTGTTCCCCTGCCCCGACCACTTCCCACCCTTCCCCCGTTTTCTGCAACATGGCCTGGCCAAGGATACTTATAACTAACTCCCCAATTAGTAGAGGGAGAGAGTTTGAGTCTGAGTCTGACTTTGATGTCTGTTTAAAATGTTGTGACATTCAAGTTTGTTATGTTTAATACAACTGGACTAAAATTGAACACAAGTCTCTCTCCAATTCATTTGTAGATATTGAATAAAGTTGGACTCAGAGTGCAACCTTGTCTCACTCCCCAATTCATTTTTAAACTTTGAATAAAGTTGAACTCAGACTGCAACCGTGCCTAACTCGCCAATTATTTGTCTACATGTTGAATAAAGTTGGTCTCAGGCTGCAACCTTGTCTCACTCCCCATTTCAAAATTAAGGAAGTCTTCACAAATGTTCCTGTCATTCTACTGTAGACTGAGCTTCTCTCATCCAGCATTTCCCCTCCTCCTTAGACTAGACTGAGGGGAATGGACAATTTATTCTCCCCGGGTCACTACCGCCCAATCTTCTCTGTTTGGTTCCAATTTCTCTGTGTCTCGACGTGTGAGGAAAATAAGGAGCGCTTCACGGATTTGCGTGTCATCCTTTCGCAGGGGCCATGCTAATCTTCTCTGTATCGATCCAATTTTAGTATATGTGCTGCCAAAGCGAGCACAATACAAAGCTATGAGAGGCCCTCATATATAGATCACAACCTCTCTGAAGGTTCTGGTCATGGTTGGGGTCAAACAGAGTTCAGACCCTCAAAAACCACCCCTAGAATATTGCTGTGATGTTTAAACTTTATTTGGAGATGTAGAACTTGAAATAGAATTGACTTTAGATTTTTTTCAAGATTGATCTTAGACTAAAATGTAGTTTAAAAACAAAGCCTTTTATGATTCAGGACTCTTGGTCTGTAACCCCTCCCTCACCTGCTGCTTTTAGTTGCTCCTCCCCAAGTCTTTGTTCCCCTGCCCCGACCACTTCCCACCCTTCCCCCGTTTTCTGCAACATGGCCTGGCCAAGGATACTTATAACTAACTCCCCAATTAGTAGAGGGAGAGAGTTTGAGTCTGAGTCTGACTTTGATGTCTGTTTAAAATGTTGTGACATTCAAGTTTGTTATGTTTAATACAACTGGACTAAAATTGAACACAAGTCTCTCTCCAATTCATTTGTAGATATTGAATAAAGTTGGACTCAGAGTGCAACCTTGTCTCACTCCCCAATTCATTTTTAAACTTTGAATAAAGTTGAACTCAGACTGCAACCGTGCCTAACTCGCCAATTATTTGTCTACATGTTGAATAAAGTTGGTCTCAGGCTGCAACCTTGTCTCACTCCCCATTTCAAAATTAAGGAAGTCTTCACAAATGTTCCTGTCATTCTACTGTAGACTGAGCTTCTCTCATCCAGCATTTCCCCTCCTCCTTAGACTAGACTGAGGGGAATGGACAATTTATTCTCCCCGGGTCACTACCGCCCAATCTTCTCTGTTTGGTTCCAATTTCTCTGTGTCTCGACGTGTGAGGAAAATAAGGAGCGCTTCACGGATTTGCGTGTCATCCTTTCGCAGGGGCCATGCTAATCTTCTCTGTATCGATCCAATTTTAGTATATGTGCTGCCAAAGCGAGCACAATACAAAGCTATGAGAGGCCCTCATATATAGATCACAACCTCTCTGAAGGTTCTGGTCATGGTTGGGGTCAAACAGAGTTCAGACCCTCAAAAACCACCCCTAGAATATTGCTGTGATGTTTAAACTTTATTTGGAGATGTAGAACTTGAAATAGAATTGACTTTAGATTTTTTTCAAGATTGATCTTAGACTAAAATGTAGTTTAAAAACAAAGCCTTTTATGATTCAGGACTCTTGGTCTGTAACCCCTCCCTCACCTGCTGCTTTTAGTTGCTCCTCCCCAAGTCTTTGTTCCCCTGCCCCGACCACTTCCCACCCTTCCCCCGTTTTCTGCAACATGGCCTGGCCAAGGATACTTATAACTAACTCCCCAATTAGTAGAGGGAGAGAGTTTGAGTCTGAGTCTGACTTTGATGTCTGTTTAAAATGTTGTGACATTCAAGTTTGTTATGTTTAATACAACTGGACTAAAATTGAACACAAGTCTCTCTCCAATTCATTTGTAGATATTGAATAAAGTTGGACTCAGAGTGCAACCTTGTCTCACTCCCCAATTCATTTTTAAACTTTGAATAAAGTTGAACTCAGACTGCAACCGTGCCTAACTCGCCAATTATTTGTCTACATGTTGAATAAAGTTGGTCTCAGGCTGCAACCTTGTCTCACTCCCCATTTCAAAATTAAGGAAGTCTTCACAAATGTTCCTGTCATTCTACTGTAGACTGAGCTTCTCTCATCCAGCATTTCCCCTCCTCCTTAGACTAGACTGAGGGGAATGGACAATTTATTCTCCCCGGGTCACTACCGCCCAATCTTCTCTGTTTGGTTCCAATTTCTCTGTGTCTCGACTTGTGAGGAAAATAAGGAGCGCTTCACGGATTTGCGTGTCATCCTTTCGCAGGGGCCATGCTAATCTTCTCTGTATCGATCCAATTTTAGTATATGTGCTGCCAAAGCGAGCACAATACAAAGCTATGAGAGGCCCTCATATATAGATCACAACCTCTCTGAAGGTTCTGGTCATGGTTGGGGTCAAACAGAGTTCAGACCCTCAAAAACCACCCCTAGAATATTGCTGTGATGTTTAAACTTTATTTGGAGATGTAGAACTTGAAATAGAATTGACTTTAGATTTTTTTCAAGATTGATCTTAGACTAAAATGTAGTTTAAAAACAAAGCCTTTTATGATTCAGGACTCTTGGTCTGTAACCCCTCCCTCACCTGCTGCTTTTAGTTGCTCCTCCCCAAGTCTTTGTTCCCCTGCCCCGACCACTTCCCACCCTTCCCCCGTTTTCTGCAACATGGCCTGGCCAAGGATACTTATAACTAACTCCCCAATTAGTAGAGGGAGAGAGTTTGAGTCTGAGTCTGACTTTGATGTCTGTTTAAAATGTTGTGACATTCAAGTTTGTTATGTTTAATACAACTGGACTAAAATTGAACACAAGTCTCTCTCCAATTCATTTGTAGATATTGAATAAAGTTGGACTCAGAGTGCAACCTTGTCTCACTCCCCAATTCATTTCTAAACTTTGAATAAAGTTGAACTCAGACTGCAACCGTGCCTAACTCGACAATTATTTGTCTACATGTTGAATAAAGTTGGTCTCAGGCTGCAACCTTGTCTCACTCCCCATTTCAAAATAAGGAAGTCTTCACAAATGTTCCTGTCATTCTACTGTAGACTGAGCTTCTCTCATCCAGCATTTCCCCTCCTCCTTAGACTAGACTGAGGGGAATGGACAATTTATTCTCCCCGGGTCACTACCGCCCAATCTTCTCTGTTTGGTTCCAATTTCTCTGTGTCTCGACGTGTGAGGAAAATAAGGAGCGCTTCACGGATTTGCGTGTCATCCTTTCGCAGGGGCCATGCTAATCTTCTCTGTATCGATCCAATTTTAGTATATGTGCTGCCAAAGCGAGCACAATACAAAGCTATGAGAGGCCCTCATATATAGATCACAACCTCTCTGAAGGTTCTGGTCATGGTTGGGGTCAAACAGAGTTCAGACCCTCAAAAACCACCCCTAGAATATTGCTGTGATGTTTAAACTTTATTTGGAGATGTAGAACTTGAAATAGAATTGACTTTAGATTTTTTTCAAGATTGATCTTAGACTAAAATGTAGTTTAAAAACAAAGCCTTTTATGATTCAGGACTCTTGGTCTGTAACCCCTCCCTCACCTGCTGCTTTTAGTTGCTCCTCCCCAAGTCTTTGTTCCCCTGCCCCGACCACTTCCCACCCTTCCCCCGTTTTCTGCAACATGGCCTGGCCAAGGATACTTATAACTAACTCCCCAATTAGTAGAGGGAGAGAGTTTGAGTCTGAGTCTGACTTTGATGTCTGTTTAAAATGTTGTGACATTCAAGTTTGTTATGTTTAATACAACTGGACTAAAATTGAACACAAGTCTCTCTCCAATTCATTTGTAGATATTGAATAAAGTTGGACTCAGAGTGCAACCTTGTCTCACTCCCCAATTCATTTTTAAACTTTGAATAAAGTTGAACTCAGACTGCAACCGTGCCTAACTCGCCAATTATTTGTCTACATGTTGAATAAAGTTGGTCTCAGGCTGCAACCTTGTCTCACTCCCCATTTCAAAATTAAGGAAGTCTTCACAAATGTTCCTGTCATTCTACTGTAGACTGAGCTTCTCTCATCCAGCATTTCCCCTCCTCCTTAGACTAGACTGAGGGGAATGGACAATTTATTCTCCCCGGGTCACTACCGCCCAATCTTCTCTGTTTGGTTCCAATTTCTCGACGTGTGAGGAAAATAAGGAGCGCTTCACGGATTTGCGTGTCATCCTTTCGCAGGGGCCATGCTAATCTTCTCTGTATCGATCCAATTTTAGTATATGTGCTGCCAAAGCGAGCACAATACAAAGCTATGAGAGGCCCTCATATATAGATCACAACCTCTCTGAAGGTTCTGGTCATGGTTGGGGTCAAACAGAGTTCAGACCCTCAAAAACCACCCCTAGAATATTGCTGTGATGTTTAAACTTTATTTGGAGATGTAGAACTTGAAATAGAATTGACTTTAGATTTTTTTCAAGATTGATCTTAGACTAAAATGTAGTTTAAAAACAAAGCCTTTTATGATTCAGGACTCTTGGTCTGTAACCCCTCCCTCACCTGCTGCTTTTAGTTGCTCCTCCCCAAGTCTTTGTTCCCCTGCCCCGACCACTTCCCACCCTTCCCCCGTTTTCTGCAACATGGCCTGGCCAAGGATACTTATAACTAACTCCCCAATTAGTAGAGGGAGAGAGTTTGAGTCTGAGTCTGACTTTGATGTCTGTTTAAAATGTTGTGACATTCAAGTTTGTTATGTTTAATACAACTGGACTAAAATTGAACACAAGTCTCTCTCCAATTCATTTGTAGATATTGAATAAAGTTGGACTCAGAGTGCAACCTTGTCTCACTCCCCAATTCATTTTTAAACTTTGAATAAAGTTGAACTCAGACTGCAACCGTGCCTAACTCGCCAATTATTTGTCTACATGTTGAATAAAGTTGGTCTCAGGCTGCAACCTTGTCTCACTCCCCATTTCAAAATTAAGGAAGTCTTCACAAATGTTCCTGTCATTCTACTGTAGACTGAGCTTCTCTCATCCAGCATTTCCCCTCCTCCTTAGACTAGACTGAGGGGAATGGACAATTTATTCTCCCCGGGTCACTACCGCCCAATCTTCTCTGTTTGGTTCCAATTTCTCTGTGTCTCGACGTGTGAGGAAAATAAGGAGCGCTTCACGGATTTGCGTGTCATCCTTTCGCAGGGGCCATGCTAATCTTCTCTGTATCGATCCAATTTTAGTATATGTGCTGCCAAAGCGAGCACAATACAAAGCTATGAGAGGCCCTCATATATAGATCACAACCTCTCTGAAGGTTCTGGTCATGGTTGGGGTCAAACAGAGTTCAGACCCTCAAAAACCACCCCTAGAATATTGCTGTGATGTTTAAACTTTATTTGGAGATGTAGAACTTGAAATAGAATTGACTTTAGATTTTTTTCAAGATTGATCTTAGACTAAAATGTAGTTTAAAAACAAAGCCTTTTATGATTCAGGACTCTTGGTCTGTAACCCCTCCCTCACCTGCTGCTTTTAGTTGCTCCTCCCCAAGTCTTTGTTCCCCTGCCCCGACCACTTCCCACCCTTCCCCCGTTTTCTGCAACATGGCCTGGCCAAGGATACTTATAACTAACTCCCCAATTAGTAGAGGGAGAGAGAGAGAGAGAGAGTTTGAGTCTGAGTCTGACTTTGATGTCTGTTTAAAATGTTGTGACATTCAAGTTTGTTATGTTTAATACAACTGGACTAAAATTGAACACGTCTCTCTCCAATTCATTTGTAGATATTGAATAAAGTTGGACTCAGAGTGCAACCTTGTCTCACTCCCCAATTCATTTTTAAACTTTGAATAAAGTTGAACTCAGACTGCAACCGTGCCTAACTCGCCAATTATTTGTCTACATGTTGAATAAAGTTGGTCTCAGGCTGCAACCTTGTCTCACTCCCCATTTCAAAATTAAGGAAGTCTTCACAAATGTTCCTGTCATTCTACTGTAGACTGAGCTTCTCTCATCCAGCATTTCCCCTCCTCCTTAGACTAGACTGAGGGGAATGGACAATTTATTCTCCCCGGGTCACTACCGCCCAATCTTCTCTGTTTGGTTCCAATTTCTCTGTGTCTCGACGTGTGAGGAAAATAAGGAGCGCTTCACGGATTTGCGTGTCATCCTTTCGCAGGGGCCATGCTAATCTTCTCTGTATCGATCCAATTTTAGTATATGTGCTGCCAAAGCGAGCACAATACAAAGCTATGAGAGGCCCTCATATATAGATCACAACCTCTCTGAAGGTTCTGGTCATGGTTGGGGTCAAACAGAGGTCAGACCCTCAAAAACCACCCCTAGAATATTGCTGTGATGTTTAAACTTTATTTGGAGATGTAGAACTTGAAATAGAATTGACTTTAGATTTTTTTCAAGATTGATCTTAGACTAAAATGTAGTTTAAAAACAAAGCCTTTTATGATTCAGGACTCTTGGTCTGTAACCCCTCCCTCACCTGCTGCTTTTAGTTGCTCCTCCCCAAGTCTTTGTTCCCCTGCCCCGACCACTTCCCACCCTTCCCCCGTTTTCTGCAACATGGCCTGGCCAAGGATACTTATAACTAACTCCCCAATTAGTAGAGGGAGAGAGTTTGAGTCTGAGTCTGACTTTGATGTCTGTTTAAAATGTTGTGACATTCAAGTTTGTTATGTTTAATACAACTGGACTAAAATTGAACACAAGTCTCTCTCCAATTCATTTGTAGATATTGAATAAAGTTGGACTCAGAGTGCAACCTTGTCTCACTCCCCAATTCATTTTTAAACTTTGAATAAAGTTGAACTCAGACTGCAACCGTGCCTAACTCGCCAATTATTTGTCTACATGTTGAATAAAGTTGGTCTCAGGCTGCAACCTTGTCTCACTCCCCATTTCAAAATTAAGGAAGTCTTCACAAATGTTCCTGTCATTCTACTGTAGACTGAGCTTCTCTCATCCAGCATTTCCCCTCCTCCTTAGACTAGACTGAGGGGAATGGACAATTTATTCTCCCCGGGTCACTACCGCCCAATCTTCTCTGTTTGGTTCCAATTTCTCTGTGTCTCGACGTGTGAGGAAAATAAGGAGCGCTTCACAGGATTTGCGTGTCATCCTTTCGCAGGGGCCATGCTAATCTTCTCTGTATCGATCCAATTTTAGTATATGTGCTACCAAAGCGAGCACAATACAAAGCTATGAGAGGCCCTCATATATAGATCACAACCTCTCTGAAGGTTCTGGTCATGGTTGGGGTCAAACAGAGTTCAGACCCTCAAAAACCACCCCTAGAATATTGCTGTGATGTTTAAACTTTATTTGGAGATGTAGAACTTGAAATAGAATTGACTTTAGATTTTTTTCAAGATTGATCTTAGACTAAAATGTAGTTTAAAAACAAAGCCTTTTATGATTCAGGACTCTTGGTCTGTAACCCCTCCCTCACCTGCTGCTTTTAGTTGCTCCTCCCCAAGTCTTTGTTCCCCTGCCCCGACCACTTCCCACCCTTCCCCCGTTTTCTGCAACATGGCCTGGCCAAGGATACTTATAACTAACTCCCCAATTAGTAGAGGGAGAGAGAGAGAGAGCGAGAGAGTTTGAGTCTGAGTCTGACTTTGATGTCTGTTTAAAATGTTGTGACATTCAAGTTTGTTATGTTTAATACAACTGGACTAAAATTGAACACAAGTCTCTCTCCAATTCATTTGTAGATATTGAATAAAGTTGGACTCAGAGTGCAACCTTGTCTCACTCCCCAATTCATTTCTAAACTTTGAATAAAGTTGAACTCAGACTGCAACCGTGCCTAACTCGCCAATTATTTGTCTACATGTTGAATAAAGTTGGTCTCAGGCTGCAACCTTGTCTCACTCCCCATTTCAAAATAAGGAAGTCTTCACAAATGTTCCTGTCATTCTACTGTAGACTGAGCTTCTCTCATCCAGCATTTCCCCTCCTCCTTAGACTAGACTGAGGGGAATGGACAATTTATTCTCCCCGGGTCACTACCGCCCAATCTTCTCTGTTTGGTTCCAATTTCTCTGTGTCTCGACGTGTGAGGAAAATAAGGAGCGCTTCACGGATTTGCGTGTCATCCTTTCGCAGGGGCCATGCTAATCTTCTCTGTATCGATCCAATTTTAGTATATGTGCTGCCAAAGCGAGCACAATACAAAGCTATGAGAGGCCCTCATATATAGATCACAACCCCTCTGAAGGTTCTGGTCATGGTTGGGGTCAAACAGAGTTCAGACCCTCAAAAACCACCCCTAGAATATTGCTGTGATGTTTAAACTTTATTTGGAGATGTAGAACTTGAAATAGAATTGACTTTAGATTTTTTTAAAGATTGATCTTAGACTAAAATGTAGTTTAAAAACAAAGCCTTTTATGATTCAGGACTCTTGGTCTGTAACCCCTCCCTCACCTGCTGCTTTTAGTTGCTCCTCCCCAAGTCTTTGTTCCCCTGCCCCGACCACTTCCCACCCTTCCCCCGTTTTCTGCAACATGGCCTGGCCAAGGATACTTATAACTAACTCCCCAATTAGTAGAGGGAGAGAGTTTGAGTCTGAGTCTGACTTTGATGTCTGTTTAAAATGTTGTGACATTCAAGTTTGTTATGTTTAATACAACTGGACTAAAATTGAACACAAGTCTCTCTCCAATTCATTTGTAGATATTGAATAAAGTTGGACTCAGAGTGCAACCTTGTCTCACTCCCCAATTCATTTCTAAACTTTGAATAAAGTTGAACTCAGACTGCAACCGTGCCTAACTCGCCAATTATTTGTCTACATGTTGAATAAAGTTGGTCTCAGGCTGCAACCTTGTCTCACTCCCCATTTCAAAATAAGGAAGTCTTCACAAATGTTCCTGTCATTCTACTGTAGACTGAGCTTCTCTCATCCAGCATTTCCCCTCCTCCTTAGACTAGACTGAGGGGAATGGACAATTTATTCTCCCCGGGTCACTACCGCCCAATCTTCTCTGTTTGGTTCCAATTTCTCTGTGTCTCGACGTGTGAGGAAAATAAGGAGCGCTTCACAGGATTTGCGTGTCATCCTTTCGCAGGGGCCATGCTAATCTTCTCTGTATCGATCCAATTTTAGTATATGTGCTGCCAAAGCGAGCACAATACAAAGCTATGAGAGGCCCTCATATATAGATCACAACCTCTCTGAAGGTTCTGGTCATGGTTGGGGTCAAACAGAGTTCAGACCCTCAAAAACCACCCCTAGAATATTGCTGTGATGTTTAAACTTTATTTGGAGATGTAGAACTTGAAATAGAATTGACTTTAGATTTTTTTCAAGATTGATCTTAGACTAAAATGTAGTTTAAAAACAAAGCCTTTTATGATTCAGGACTCTTGGTCTGTAACCCCTCCCTCACCTGCTGCTTTTAGTTGCTCCTCCCCAAGTCTTTGTTCCCCTGCCCCGACCACTTCCCACCCTTCCCCCGTTTTCTGCAACATGGCCTGGCCAAGGATACTTATAACTAACTCCCCAATTAGTAGAGGGAGAGAGAGAGAGAGCGAGAGAGTTTGAGTCTGAGTCTGACTTTGATGTCTGTTTAAAATGTTGTGACATTCAAGTTTGTTATGTTTAATACAACTGGACTAAAATTGAACACAAGTCTCTCTCCAATTCATTTGTAGATATTGAATAAAGTTGGACTCAGAGTGCAACCTTGTCTCACTCCCCAATTCATTTCTAAACTTTGAATAAAGTTGAACTCAGACTGCAACCGTGCCTAACTCGCCAATTATTTGTCTACATGTTGAATAAAGTTGGTCTCAGGCTGCAACCTTGTCTCACTCCCCATTTCAAAATAAGGAAGTCTTCACAAATGTTCCTGTCATTCTACTGTAGACTGAGCTTCTCTCATCCAGCATTTCCCCTCCTCCTTAGACTAGACTGAGGGGAATGGACAATTTATTCTCCCCGGGTCACTACCGCCCAATCTTCTCTGTTTGGTTCCAATTTCTCTGTGTCTCGACGTGTGAGGAAAATAAGGAGCGCTTCACGGATTTGCGTGTCATCCTTTCGCAGGGGCCATGCTAATCTTCTCTGTATCGATCCAATTTTAGTATATGTGCTGCCAAAGCGAGCACAATACAAAGCTATGAGAGGCCCTCATATATAGATCACTACCTCTCTGAAGGTTCTGGTCATGGTTGGGGTCAAACAGAGTTCAGACCCTCAAAAACCACCCCTAGAATTATTGCTGTGATGTTTAAACTTTATTTGGAGATGTAGAACTTGAAATAGATTTGACTTTAGATTTTTTTCAAGATTGATCTTAGACTAAAATGTAGTTTAAAAACAAAGCCTTTTATGATTCAGGACTCTTGGTCTGTAACCCCTCCCTCACCTGCTGCTTTTAGTTGCTCCTCCCCAAGTCTTTGTTCCCCTGCCCCGACCACTTCCCACCCTTCCCCCGTTTTCTGCAACATGGCCTGGCCAAGGATACTTATAACTAACTCCCCAATTAGTAGAGGGAGAGAGAGAGAGAGAGAGAGAGAGAGAGAGAGAGAGAGAGAGAGAGAGAGAGAGAGAGAGAGAGAGAGAGAGAGAGAGAGAGAGAGAGAGAGAGAGAGAGAGAGAGAGAGAGAGAGAGAGAGAGAGAGAGAGAGAGAGAGAGAGAGAGAGAGAGAGAGAGAGAGAGAGAGAGAGAGAGAGAGAGAGAGTCTGATGTCTGTTTAAAATGTTGTGACATTCAAGTTTGTTATGTTTAATACAACTGGACTAAAATTGAACACAAGTCTCTCTCCAATTCATTTGTAGATATTGAATAAAGTTGGACTCAGAGTGCAACCTTGTCTCACTCCCCAATTCATTTCTAAACTTTGAATAAAGTTGAACTCAGACTGCAACCGTGCCTAACTCGCCAATTATTTGTCTACATGTTGAATAAAGTTGGTCTCAGGCTGCGTGTCATTCCCCATTTCAAAATAAGGAAGGCTTCACAAATGTTCCTGTCATTCTACTGTAGACTGAGCTTCTCTCATCCAGCATTTCCCCTCCTCCTTAGACTAGACTGAGGGGAATGGACAATTTATTCTCCCCGGGTCACTACCGCCCAATCTTCTCTGTTTGGTTCCAATTTCTCTGTGTCTCGACGTGTGAGGAAAATAAGGAGCGCTTCACGGATTTGCGTGTCATCCTTTCGCAGGGGCCATGCTAATCTTCTCTGTATCGATCCAATTTTAGTATATCTGCTGCCAAAGCGAGCACAATTCAAAGCTATGAGAGGCCCTCATATATAGATCACAACCCCTCTGAAGGTTCTGGTCATGGTTGGGGTCAAACAGAGTTCAGACCCTCAAAAACCACCCCTAGAATATTGCTGTGATGTTTAAACTTTATTTGGAGATGTAGAACTTGAAATAGAATTGACTTTAGATTTTTTTTAAGATTGATCTTAGACTAAAATGTAGTTTAAAAACAAAGCCTTTTATGATTCAGGACTCTTGGTCTGTAACCCCTCCCTCACCTGCTGCTTTTAGTTGCTCCTCCCCAAGTCTTTGTTCCCCTGCCCCGACCACTTCCCATCCTTCCCCCGTTTTCTGCAACATGGCCTGGCCAAGGATACTTATAACTAACTCCCCAATTAGTAGAGGGAGAGAGAGAGAGAGAGAGTCTGAGTCTGACTTTGATGTCTGTTTAAAATGTTGTGACAAAATTGGATCCATAGCGAAGTTTAGCATGGCGGCTCTCAGGAGTGAAGTGGAGTACCTGTACTCGCGGGGGGTATATCACTCCTATTAGCGCCCCGTCCTCCATCTAAGCGGCACCTCTGTCATGGGAACACGCTGACGCACTCTGTTCCGGGCCATCCAGTCCCACCACCCCTGAAGACAGAACCTCTTCGAGGCCCCTGGTCGACACGGTACTCCTCACCCTGACCACTCCTCTGATTCAGAGGTAATTAATTAATAATAATTATAACCTATGACCCTTAGCGTTGTAAAAAAAAAAATACATGCCAGTGCAACCTCTTTTAAATAAGGAATTGAGACAAACTCAAGACAAGTTTTGGGTGTTTATTTAATAACAAGGATGCCTTCAGCAGCTGAGTGCATACACTTAGAAAGCTAACAGCACATCTTATACTCTTCCCTGTAGACGTCACCTTCCCAGCTTTACATTCTATGACCCCAACGTCTTTCCCCTGTGGAATGTTCTTGGTCCTCTCTTTGTTTAGCGAACCATCTTCTGGGCCCTGGTCTCTGATCCTAGGCAATTTCCTCTTATCTGACTGGGTCATGGTTTCTAAATTAGCATACACACAGTTTCATGACCCGAACTCCATTAATACTCACAGTAATCATTCACTAAACAGGATAACAAACAAATTACAGTTTAACTTGAAACATGTTACATTTTAACAGATTCCATCTGTGTGATTTTCAGTTCCACAATATAAAATAATATCTCCTATTTCCTTTGTAGAAGAATCTTATGTGTTACCCCTAAATGTGTGACATTGTCCTCATCAATTATTCCATGTCTCTTTATCTTCAGGAGGAGAAGCAAGTCCCTGATGCAATGCCGGGCTACCAGCTTGTCCGCAGGCTTGCCAGGGCCTTGGTGGGGGTGAGGAACCGTCAGTGGCTGTCGGACCAGGTAGACGGTCTGGTGGAGCTGTGGCTGGCGCTGCCAGACTTCGACAAGCAGCGCTTGATCTACCCTTCCCAACACCAGGAGAGGATCGATCAGGGGCGGTTCAAGGCAACGAAGGGGAAGTCGTCCATTATCCTAGGAAAATACTCTCCGACGGTATGTTGTTAGCGTTCATGTCCTTCACCTGACTATTATATTGCCGCTACATTAAATGCATATGAAGGTCAGGTGATGGCTCTCATTATTTTTGAATGTTCTCTAATTATTTATCTCCTGTTTCAGTTGCCTTCTCAGACTCAACTCGGACCCTGCAAACTAGCCATTTGCAGTCAGCCATTTGCAGTCAGCTCTGCCAAATCCATCCTAGAGCCATGCAGTCTCCCGGTGTAAAGAAGAGCAGGTGCGTGCTCATTCTGACAAACTACGTGGCCATCAGAGATGCAGTGCTGAACAGCCCGAGGTTGATGGCCCAGACCAACCTTCAGCTCTTTGAGCTGAATCAAAGGACCATCAGTCAGTGGTAAGACATTAACTTATGAGGGACTTGTTACATGTGTGACGTGACTAATGACAATCTGAGTGACGGCATGTGTTTGTTTTCTCTCCCTGTTTCAGGTACTCCCGGCGTCAGAAGGAGAGGATGGTGCTGCAGCAGGGATTGGGGCTCGCTGCTGCCCCCAGCGTCACCACCCACCCCCTGAATCCAGGCACTCTTCCCTTCAGTATGGGGATGAGGTAGGTAGATTGGGTGGGCTATTTACAGATGGACTATTTACAGCTGCAGCGATCGGTTAGCTGCTCAGATAGCTGTTATAGCAGTAGCTATAACACATAGGTTAAACAATATAAGGCATGAATAGCTTACCTTGTGCAAGTATAAACATTTCTGTCCACAGGTCAGTGGCCCAAATGCACGTTCTTCAAACTGCTCGATGGTGTAACGCCAATCAGTCAATGCTCCAGGCGCCCTATCACCGCAAATGCATATTAACTTCAGGATTGGTGGGTACCCTGTGGGACGGTTGATTTAACATAGGCTAATGCGATTAGCATGAGGTTGTAATGTAAGTAACAAGAACATTTCCCAGGACATAGACATATCTGATATTGGCAGAAAGCTTACATTCTTGTTAATCTAACGGCACTGTCTAATTTACAGTAGCTATTACAGTGAAAGAATACCATTGCTATTGTTTGAGGAGAGTGCACAGTTTTGAACATGAATAGTTAATTAACAAACTAAGCACATTTTGGCAGTCTTCATACCATTTTTTTTTTACAGAAATGCAATGGTTCATTGGATCAGACTAAAAACTTTGCATGTACACTGCTGCCATCTAGGGGCCAATATCTAAATTGCACCTGGGCTGGAAAGGCCTTTCTCTTGCATTTCAAAGATGGTACAAAAAAAGTTTTGTTTTTTTCTTTGTATTATCTTTTACTTTTATCTAATGTGTTTTATTCTCCTACATTCCTTTCACATTTCCACAAACTTCAAAGTGTTTCCTTTCAGATGGTACCAAGAAGGCAGGCAGTTAGATTTGGGTATGTCATTTTAGGGCGAAAATTTTAAAAAAAACAAAAGGGGGCGATCCTTAAGAGGTTTTTGAGTAGCCATGTGCTTATAGAGGTTTTTGAGTAGCCATGTGCTTATAGAGGTTTTTGAGTAGCCATGTGCTTATAGAGGTTTTGAGTAGCTATGTGCCTATAGAGGTTTTGAGTAGCCATGTGCTTATAGAGGTTTTTGAGTAGCCATGTGCTTATAGAGGTTTTTGAGTAGCCATGTGCCTATAGAGGTTTTTGAGTAGCCATGTGCCTATAGAGGTTTTTGAGTAGCCATGTGCTTATAGAGGTTTTGAGTAGCCATGTGCCTATAGAGGTTTTTGAGTAGCCATGTGCTTATAGAGGTTTTGAGTAGCCATGTGCTTATAGAGTATTTTGAGTAGCCATGTGCCTATAGAGGTTTTTGAGTAGCCATGTGCCTATAGAGGTTTTTGAGTAGCCATGTGCCTATAGAGGTTTTTGAGTAGCCATGTGCCTATAGAGGTTTTTGAGTAGCCATGTGCTTATAGAGGTTTTTGAGTAGCCATGTGCTTATAGAGGTTTTTGAGTAGCCATGTGCCTATAGAGGTTTTTGAGTAGCCATGTGCTTATAGAGGTTTTTGAGTAGCCATGTGCCTATAGAGGTTTTTGAGTAGCCATGTGCTTATAGAGGTTTTTGAGTAGCCATGTGCTTATAGAGGTTTTTGAGTAGCCATGTGCCTATAGAGGTTTTTGAGTAGCCATGTGCTTATAGAGGTTTTTGAGTAGCCATGTGCTTATAGAGGTTTTTGAGTAGCCATGTGCCTATAGAGGTTTTTGAGTAGCCATGTGCTTATAGAGGTTTTGAGCACCCGGTCAAAGAGTGATAACAGGCACAGAAGCTCAGTCTAACAGTAGGAGTTTTAATGATAAACCAGAGTATACAAGTGGTCTGTGTACACAGGTAAACAGGATGAAAGAGAGCATTATTTCAATGTAAATCCAATAAACAATATACATAAGATAATAAATGTCAGCTCAATCTCTATACACAATTTACAATGATAGAAAAATAACATCATAATTCCTCCCATGGGAGTTAACATTACAACACCAACTGGGCTAATCACATAATAGTAATAGGATAGCTGGTGAAGTAATGCCCTCCATTGATCTTTTGAGCAGGGGCCAAAATAAAAAATAAAAAATGTATTTTGTGTGTGCTTGATCTTATGTATTCTGAACTATGTAACTCCTATCTTCTGATAACTTCAACATAATCTCCCAGATGTCTTCTTCTGATCATTCCTCAATCTCCCAGATGTCTTCTTTCCAAAGTATACCAAGTTTTAGCATGTCAGAATGATGTAATTACACATGAAATAGCAGTTACTTTTGTGTGTCTATTTAGGTTGGAAACCTACATTTTGATTTCATGTGTGTCTCATAAGTTTCTAAATACCCTTGCCGGGGATAACTCTTCCCACACTGCAAGCATTGGAGTGGCTTCTCTCGTGTGTATTCTCCTATGCGCATTCAGATCCCATTCCACACTGAGAGCATTACAGAGTGTTTGCTTTTTTTATGTCCCCTAATGATAAATACTTATTTTCACACTGGGAGTAGTTATAGGGCTTGTCTCTTGTGTGTGTGTATATATATCTTATGTGATTTAAGGGACCCCAACCTTGTAAAACTCTTTCCACACTGGGAGCAGTGGTAAGGCTTCACTCCGGTGTGTGTTCTCTCATGCTCGTTCAGTTGCCCTGACCAGCTAAAACTACTTTTACAATGCGAACAGTGATAAGGCTTTTCCCCTGTGTGTATTCTTTTATGAGATTTCAGGTCCCCTGATCGGGAAAATGTCCTTCCACACTGAGAGCATTGGAATGGTTTTTCCCCTGTGTGTATTCTCTTATGCTCGTTCAGATGTGTTGACTGGATAAATCTCTTTCCACACTGGAAGCAGTGGTAAGGCTTGTCTCCTGTGTGTATTCTTTTATGTATTTCAAGGCTCCCAAACCGGGTAAAACTCTTTCCACACTGGAAGCAATGGTAAGGCTTGTCTCCTGTGTGTATTCTCTCGTGTTCTTTCAGTTGCCCAGACCAGCTAAAACTCTTTCCACACTGAGAGCAGTGATAAGGCTTCTTCCCTGCATGTGTTCTCTTGTGGTTTTTCAGGCTCCATAAACGGGTATAACTCTTTCCACACTGGGAACAGTGGTGTCGTCTCGCTGGTTCAGACGTCTCTGGTTCCTCTGAGTCGGGTCTCTCTTCTGCCAAAGACAAACAGAGTGGTTAAAACAGGGAGACCTGAATGAAATCTCCACATACATTTGTCATTTATCAGACCCTCTTATCCAGAGAGACTTACAGTCAAGTGCTCTTAGCATGTGATGCATGTGCTCCATTGTTCACATGACCCATGTATTTCACACTGTGTGGCTTTAAGGGAATAGTATGGTCACTATTCAGAGCAACTTGTTAGAGTAACCATCTTAAGGTAGCTTGGTGAGACAACCACAACAGTGATAGTAATTACAGTTTCCCTCAGTTAGTGCATCCATCTTACGGTAGCTTGGTGAGACAACCACAACAGTGATAGTAAATACAGTTTCCCTCAATTAAATGTGATAATTTATAATGACCTGGCCTGTGTCCCATAATAGAACCAGGCTAATAATGACTAGCAATCTTTTAAATGAACATTCCCCTGTGTTCTTACATTGATTTAGATTTATTTACCGTAACAGCAAAGAAAAGAGATACCACGACAACAAAACAAAAATGTGAGGAGGACTGATTTTCCCCCCATTTTTTCCCACAGGTTCTCTCTCTCAAAACCTTTCCAACTTTTCAATTGAAAAACATAGTTGGATGTTCTAATTCCACAACAATGCTTAAACCACATCAGGGGAAATCTGGGAAAACCTGAATGTGTAGTTACCCTTTAATTCAAGTGGCACCAGCCAGACAGCCTTGTTTGTCCAGCAGTGTTTCTGTAGCGCAGTTGTGACGGGGAATTTTCAAAACAAAATGGCCGATGCAAATAATCACGATTACCCGAAGACATAAGCATCGCTAACGGCTACACGAAGACATAAGCATCGCTAGCGGCTACACGAAGACATAAGCATCGCTAACGGCTACACGAAGACATAAGCATCGCTAACGGCTACACGAAGTGGTAGACATATAGACCCAACACGCACCGCACACACAGGGTTGAACATTCAGGTACATTTGCCAGCGGCAGACTGAGATTTACTGTCCGGGGGACAAGATGATGATATGCCAGGAAACTGAATGATGCATCATTTATTTTATTTATTTATTTAAATTATTTTTTATTATTTATTTATTTATTTATTAGTTATTTTATCTTTCATTTGGCTGAGCAAAGTCGCAGGAATTCATGCAGACATTGGCAAGTCGAATTCAAGAACTTAAGGACTTTTTTCAAACTTCATTGTAATTTTCAAGGACCGACTTTTTAAGTGTAATTGTTGTAATAGCCAAAAGGATTAAAAAAACCAAAATGTCAGTCTGCTAAAAACATATGCATTACCATTTTAACAATTATTTGTATTGTTATTATTTGCCTACCCACAATGGCATTATGCATTGACGTTCACATAATTAACATTCTAAAATATATCAGAATAATGTGGGCATTGCCTGACTAAATAAACAGCCTGACTAAATAAACAGCCCGACTAAATAAACAGCCTGACTAAATAAACAGCCTGACTAAATAAACAGCCTGACTAAATAAACAGCATGCTCCCCACAAACACACTAATGAAGTCTGTCCATGTGGTAGTAGTCAGTCTGTCCATGTGGTAGTAGTCAGTCTGTCCATGTGGTAGTAGTCAGTCTGTGGTAGTAGTCAGTCTGTCAGTCATGTGGTACTAGAATGTTGAAGACTTATTTAGTGAGTCACGAGGCAGGGGCTTCTAACGGTCACGGAATAAAAAAAAACGAGTCACGTCGCGGACACCAACGACACCCTACCGGATGAGCTAAAATAGATTTTTTCCCGCTCAGAGATGCCGTGGAGCCCCTGAGGACAACGAGCGTGGTGCCAGCTAAACAACCGGTCCCTCAACATCAGCCAAACAAAGGAGCTGCCACCTGAGTGGCACAGCGGTCTAAAGCACTGCATCACAGTGCTTAAGGTGTCACTACAGACCCGGGTTCAATCCCAGAATTAACAGAACTCTGCTGGTTGTCCTGGTAACAGATGAAGTTGGTTGAGAGAATGCCAACAGTGTGCAAAGTTGTATTTGTATTAGTTGGGGACAGCCCTACTGGGAACAGATACCAGCCCTACTGGGAACAGATACCAGCCCTACTGGGAACAGATACCAGCCCTACTGGGAACAGATACCAGTGGGCAGATATATTGTATTTGTTCAAACTAAACTACATCACTTACTTTGATGAGTCAAATCTGATCCTTTCATCTCTTCTCCTCCTCTCACAGTTCCACTCAGCCCTGTTGTTTTCCTGTAGTCCACCAGCAGCACAGACAACCTCTTCATACCCAGCAGTAAGGTGCTACCAGGAGAGGCACGACATGGGGACTCCGGGAGGGTGGAAGGGCTAGCGTTGTCCTGGTAACGATAAAGAGGGGACACAGACACAGATCATTATGGATGCTGATGTCACTGTTGTCATAAAGTGCCTTACAGAATCCCAGACCCAGAGAGAGAAAGCTGTATGCTAGACCAGAACAAGCTGTACCATCTGGTGTTCTGATCTGGAGAGACTCTTCTCTGCCTCGTCAGTATCAGGATGTTGTTGAGGCTCCCCAGAGGATCCACAATAGTCATGTCTCTCGCCTGTGTGAGTGACAACATCAAACAAATGGTGAACTTATGACCGACCGTCTATTACAATCACAGAGTCTTACAAGAGGCATGAATATGTCGAAACAAAATGACCACATTCATCATGACTTTTAAATATATTATAGTTCAACAACGGCATAGTTTGTGTCCCTGTTGAAGACAGTACTCACTGGTGTTAATCTGATCTTCTGTCTCCTCCTCTTTCACTCCCAAAACGTCTTCTTCCTTCACCTTTATTGAGATAGCATCCTCTTCCTCTCTAAAAGGTTCTTCCTCTTTCCCCCCTATAACATCATCCTCTTCCACTCTGGCTGTCTCTTTCACTCCTAAAGGTTCTTTATATTTATTCACGGTAACATCCTCCTCTTCTTCTTTCAATGTGATAGTCTCCTCTTCCTCCTTTTTCATTCTGAAAGCGTCTTCCTCTTCCTTTTCCACTGTGACAGCCTCTATCCTCTCTTCCACTCCAAAATGTTCTTCCTCTTCTTTCACTGTAACAGCCTCCTCTGCTTCCTTTTTAATTCTAAAATGTTCTTTCTCTCCTTTCACTGTAATATCATCTTCTTCTTCTTTCACGACAATGTTCAGCGCTTCTTTCTTCGTCCAGTAGATATCTTCTTCTTTAGCAGGGAATGAGTAGTTTAATGAGCTCATGGTCAGGGATGTTAGCTAGCTAGTTAGCATTAGCGAATAGCCTAGTGCTAGGCTCAGTATCAATCTTTAACAAGTTTGCAAATTGAACAAGCAAATTAGGTTAAAGTTAACCAGTAGATACGTCAACATAATAATTGTGTTTAAAACACTGAGATTAGCTAATGTACATAACCGTGGTCTAAAGCGTCAATATTTCGGTTTTAAGTTAGATAGTTAGACAGTTTTATGTTGGCTAGCAAGCTACCGATGTGGTTGAAAGAGTAGCCGTGTTGTTGTTCCTGAAGAAGCGTCCCGTCCAATATACGTCACGCAAGAAGCATCACCCGAAAGACGCTCATCGCCATCTGCTGGAGTGGGTAACGCAGTTTGGAAACAATAGTTACAACACTTTCGGTATTGGAAAGAACGTCATAATTATTTAACAATAAGCTGATATATTTTCTCTTACGTCTTACAAATAATACGTTTCTGTACACAGACGTAGAAGCTTAATATGAATATGTAGATGATTAATAAATACTTATACGAATAGCGTGTTAATGCACATTTGTGTTAATACTCTGTTCATTTTTCACATTCGTTTTTATTAGATGTGACCATACTTTTCCCTTAAAGCCACGCTCTATGCGATACAAATCATCCTGTAAACAACAGAACAAATGCATCACATGCAAATAGCCCTTGATTATCAGAGGGGTGTATTATGATGTCAGAACTACTTGCCCTGCTGGACACAACAGAACAAATGCATCACATGCAAATAGCACTTGATTAACTGTAGTGCTTTACACTGAGTCTTCAAAACATTAAGAACACCTGCTCCTTCCATGACTTAGACTGACCAGGTGAATCCAGGTGAAAGCTATGATCCCTTATTGATGTCACTAGTTAAATCAGGTTAAATAAGGTTAAATAAGGATTTTTAAGACAAGTGAGACATGGATTGTGTTCCATTCAGAGGGTGAATGGGGAAGACTAAATATTTGCCTTTGAACGGGGTATGGTAGTGGGTGCCAGGCGCACCGGTTTGTGTCAAGAACTGCAACACTACAGTTTCCCTGTGTACCAAGACACATGGACAGACACATTCAATACTGCCTTGCACACTCGCCTGCATCTAGCTGAAATAGTAATTCTATTTGACAAATTCAGGTATGTTTATCCCGGTTTTGTTCCGTTTAAGAAACGTTTGTTCACAGAATCGGTAGAACGAATTCACCCCTGATCATGCATAAACACAGGTCACTTTCATAACAGCCATGTTGTATTCCTTCATATCACATTTTCCCTCCTCTTATCACCTTCTCCCTTTGTTTCTGGACTTCAATGCACAACACATCAGCTGTATGTGACCAGGAGAAAAAACCTTTCCAAGCCAAACCATTTCATAACTGCTACACACAGCTTACATTGTTGTCACCATATTAGCTAAAGTAACATCATAGTCAACATAGCTAATATAACTAACATGTTAGTAAACTTGCTACAATCATGCAGTAACGTCACAGTGAACAGTCAGTAAGCAGTTTAGCATTTACATTGGCGGCCCCTGGTGGCAATACATTAGTAAAACCAAAAGCTTACCTTGACTAGGAAGAGTTCCAGTGTTGTGTTGGATAGTCATAGCCAGCTAGCTAACATAACATTCCTCTGTTTGAGCCAAGTGTTTGAGTAGACTAAACTAGATAGCTGCATTTGCTAGCTAAGTAAGTGAAACTGAAAGTGAAAAATAATTGACGAAATCTCTCTCTCGCTTCTCCTTCGTTTTGTTCAAAACTGTTCAACTATTGTCTTTTTCTCTCTTTGAGTCAACTACTCACCACATGTTATGCACTGCAGTGCTAGCTAGCTGTAGCTCACACTAGATTCATTCTCTGATCCTTTCATTGGGTGGACAACATGTCAGATCATGCCGCAAGAGCTCTGATAGGTTGGAGGACGTCCTCCGGAAGTTGTCATAATTACTGTGTAAGTCTATGGAAGGGCTTGAGAACCATGAGCCTCCTAGGTTTCGTATTGAAGTCGGTGTACCCAGAGGAGGATGGAGGATGCAAAATAGTATGTTTTAATCAATTATTTGGTGACGTGATTATATTTAGTATAGTTTTATCTAAAAAGGACAACTTGTAAATATTCAACCTTTTTTTTTCTGAAAATAACTGAGGACGATGGTTCTCCCCTTCCTCCTCTGAGGAGACCCCACTGCACCCAAAGGACATCCAGCCAACTTGACACAATTGTGGGAAGCATTGGAGTCAACATGGGCGCTTTTCGACACCTTGTAGAGTCCATGCCCCGACGAATTGAGTCTGTTCTGAGGGGAAAGGGAATGATCAAGGAGTGACGCAGATAAACAGACAACCTGAATTTGAAAAATATAATTTAATTAAAGACCGTAACATTGAAACTGACTACTCCATATTTAGTTCAAATCAAATGTTATTTGTCGCATGCGCTGAATACAACAGGTGTAGATCTTAACGTGAAACGCTTACTGACAAGCCCTTAACCAACAACGCAGATAAGAAAAATAAGAGTTAAGAAAATGTTTCCTAAATAAACTAAAGAAGAAAAAAAAGTAACACAATAAAATAACAATAACGAGGCAAAATACAGGAGGTACCGGTACAGAGTTAATGTGGAGGCTATATACAGGAGGTACCGGTACAGAGTTAATGTGGAGGCTATATACAGGGGGTACCAGTACAGAGTTAATGTGGAGGCTATATACAGGGGGTACCAGTACAGAGTCAATGTGGAGGCTATATACAGGAGGTACCAGTACAGAGTCAATGTGGAGGCTATATACAGGGGGTACCAGTACAGAGTCAATGTGGAGGCTTTATACAGGGGGAACCAGTACAGAGTCAATGTGGAGACTATATACAGGGGGTACCAGTACAGAGTCAATGTGGAGGCTATATACAGGGGGTACCAGTACAGAGTCAATGTGGAGGCTGTATACAGGGGGTACCAGTACAGAGTCAATGTGGAGGCTATATACAGGGGGTACCAGTACAGAGTCAATGTGGAGGTTATATACAGGGGGTACCAGTACAGAGTCAATGTGGAGACTATATACAGGGGGTACCAGTACAGAGTCAATGTGGAGGCTATATACAGGAGGTACCAGTACAGAGTCAATGTGGAGGTTATATACAGGGGGTACCAGTACAGAGTCAATGTGGAGACTATATACAGGGGGTACCAGTACAGAGTCAATGTGGAGGTTATATACAGGAGGTACCAGTACAGAGTCAATGTGGAGGCTATATACAGGGGGTATCAGTACAGAGTCAATGTGGAGGCTATATACAGGAGGTACCAGTACAGAGTCAATGTGGAGGTTATATACAGGGGGTACCAGTACAGAGTCAATGTGGAGACTATATACAGGAGGTACCAGTACAGAGTCAATGTGGAGGCTATATACAGGGGGTACCAGTACAGAGTCAATGTGGAGACTATATACAGGGGGTACCAGTACAGAGTCAATGTGGAGGCTATATACAGGGGGTACCAGTACAGAGTCAATGTGGAGGCTATATACAGGAGGTACCAGTACAGAGTCAATGTGGAGGCTATATACAGGGGGTACCAGTACAGAGTCAATGTGGAGACTATATACAGGGGGTACCAGTACAGAGTCAATGTGGAGGCTATATACAGGGGGTACCAGTACAGAGTCAATGTGGAGGCTATATACAGGAGTTACCAGTACAGAGTCAATGTGGAGGTTATATACAGGGGGTACCAGTACAGAGTCAATGTGGAGGCTATATACAGGGGGTACCAGTACAGAGTCAATGTGGAGGTTATATACAGGGTTACCAGTACAGAGTCAATGTGGAGGTTATATACAGGAGGTACTAGTACAGAGTCAACGTGGAGGCTATATACAGGGGGTACCAGTACAGAGTCAATGTGGAGGTTATATACAGGAGGTACTAGTACAGAGTCAACGTGGAGGCTATATACAGGGGGTACCAGTACAGAGTCAATGTGGAGGCTATATACAGGGGGTACCAGTACCGAGTCAATGTGGAGGCTATATACAGGGGGTACCAGTACAGAGTCAATGTGGAGGCTATATACAGGGGGTACCGGTACAGAGTCAATGTACTGAGGTACAGATCAGGAGCAGGTGTTGAAATAAAATACATACAGCTTTATACAGTTTGATTTAATGAGGCTTAATGACCAAAAGCACAATTCAAGTTATACATTGTAAAAAAACATGAGACAAGTGTAGAAACAGAATGTGTGTTCTTTCTTGAACTTTAAGTAGCCTTTATTTGATGTGAAATATTCCTCACGGGCACAGATCTGGGGAAGTGTACCGAAACATTTCTGTAGCATTGAAGGTCCCCAAGAACACAGTGGCCATCATTCTTTAATGGAAGAAGTTTGGAACCACCAACATTCTTCTTGGAGCTGGCCGCCTGGCCAGACTGAGCAATCGGGGGAGAAGGGCCTTGGTCAGGGAGGTGACCAATAACCCGATGGTCACTCTGACAGAGCTCTAGAGTTCCTCTGTGGAGATGGGAGAACCTTCCAGAAGGACGACCATCTCTGCAGCACTCCACCAATCAGGCCTTTATGGTAGAGTGGCCAGACGGAAGCCACTCCTCAGTAAAAAGGCACATGACAGCCAGCTTGGAGTTTGCCAAAAGGCACCTAAAGACTCTCAGACCATGAGAAACAAGATTCTCTGGCCTGAATGCCAAGTGTCACGTAAGGGCTATTTTACCAAGAAGGAGAGTGATGGAGTTCTGCATCTGATGACCTGGCCTCCACAATCCCCTGACCTCAACCCAATTGAGATGGTTTGAGATGAGGCAGACCGCAGAGTGAAGGAAAAGCAGCCAACAAGTGCTCAGCATATGTGGGAACTCCTTCAAGACTGTTGGAAAAGCATTCCAGGTGAAGATGGTTGAGAGAACCTCAAGAGTGTGCAAAGCTGTCATCAAGGCAAAGGGTGGCTACTTTCAAGAATCTAAAATATATTTTGATTTGTTGGACACTTTTTTGGGTTACTACATGATTCCATATGTGTGATTTCATAGTTGTGATGTCTTCACTATTATTCTACAATATAGAAAATAGTTTTTAAAAAATAAGAAAAACCATTGAATGAGTGCTTTGTCATTATTGGGTATTGTGTGTAGATTTATCAGATTATTATTTTTTTCAAATTTTAGAATTAGGCTGTAATGTAACAAACTGTGGAAATGTCTAGGGGTCTGAATACTTTCAGAATGCACTGTATCTACACTAAAACAACCATTTAGAACCTGGCTGTAATGTAACAAACTGTGGAAATGTCTAGGGGTCTGAATACTTTCAGAATGAACACTAAAACAACCATATAAATCAAACGTGTAAAGCGTTGGGCCCATGTTTTACGAGCTGAAATAAGAAAGATCCCAGAAAGGTTTCATACGCACAATTTATTTTTTTATTTTGCTCAAATTTTGCGCACACATTTGTTTACATCCCTGTTAGTGAGCATTTCTCCACCTGACAGATGTGGGATGTCAAAAAGCCGATTAAACAGCATGATGTCATGACAATTTTCAATCTCAAGGATAACAAATGACCATCAATAGCTCTGACCCGGGATCTGTAAGACCATGGGTTTAATAATAATAATTAGTCAAAGACTCAGTTTATGCAAAAAGAGAGTACAGTTTATTCAGAGAATGTTCTGAAGGCCATTATACAAAGACATCCATTTTATAGCTGCGCACCTACAAACAGTAGGTATCCTACTCACATACTTCCACACAAACAGCAGGTATCCTACTCACATACTTCCACACAAACAGTAGGTATCCTACTCACATACTTCCACACAAACAGTAGGTATCCTACTCACATACTTCCACACAAACAGTAGGTATCCTACTCACATACTTCCACACAAACAGTAGGTATCCTACTCACATACTTCCACACAAACAGCAGGTATCCTACTCACATACTTCCACACAAACAGTAGGTATCCTACTCACATACTTCCACACAAACAGCAGGTATCCTAATCACATACTTCCACACAAACAGTAGGTATCCTAATCACATACTTCCACACAAACAGTAGGTATCCTACTCACATACTTCCACACAAACAGTAGGTATCCTAATCACATACTTCCACACAAACAGTAGGTATCCTACTCACATACTTCCACACAAACAGTAGGTATCCTACTCACATACTTCCACACAAACAGTAGGTATCCTTCTCACATACTTCCACACAAACAGTAGTAGTAGTTTAATTGTTCTACGGTATTTTCCTAGGCACCCACATACAAGTTAAAATCCTAAGCTACGCCTTGCTCAGACAGTCTGTGTTTTTCCGCTATACAGATACATTGTTTAACCTAATTCTGACTAAAACTACACACATCGTCAGATTATAATTTTATGATTCTAATCAATTTCATACAGTTTATAAGGTTTCTGAGTGGAATTATTTCATCATTATCTTTCAACATATACATTATTTTATCACGTGATCATTACACAGGTGCACCTTGTGCTGGGGGACAATAAAAGACCACTCTAAAATGTGCAGTTTTGTCACACAATTATACAGATGTCTCAAGTTTTGAGGGAGCGTGTAACTGGCATGCTGACTACATGAATGTCCACCAGAGCTGTTGCCAGAGAATTTAATGTTAATTTCTCTACCATGAGCTACGTTGTTTTAGAGAATTTGGCTGTACGTCCAACTGGCCTCACATGTATGGCGTTGTGTGAGCGAGCGGTTTGCTGATGTCAACGTTGTGAACAGAGTGTCCCATGGTGGTGGTGGGGTTAAGGTATAGGCAGGCATAAGCTACGGACAACGAACACAATTGGATTCTATCGTTGGCAATTTGAACGCACAGAGATACCGTGACGAGATCCTGAGGCCCATTGTCGTGCCATTCATCCTCATGTTTCAGCATGATAATGCACGGCCCCATGTCAGAACGATCTGGACACAATTCCTGGAAGCTGAAAAATGTCCCAGTTCTTCCATGGCCTGCATACTCACCAGACATGTCACCCATTGAGCATGTTTGGGATGCTCTGCATTGATGTGTACGACAGTGTTTTCCAGTTCTAGCTAATATGCAGCAACTTTGTACAGCCATTGAAGAGGAGTGGGACAACATTCCACAGGCCACAATCAAAAGCCTGATCAACTCAAGGCAAATGGTGGCCACATCAAATACTGACTGGTTTTCTGATCCATACCCCTACCTTTTTCTTAAGGTATCGTTGACCAACAGATGCATAGCACTATTCCCAGTCATGTAAAAACCATAGATTAAAGGCCTAAATAATTTATTTAAATTGACTTTTTTCTGTAAATCAGTCAAATCTTAGAAATCAATGCATTTTGTGCTTATATTTTTGTTCATTTACAAAATTGGAAATGATGCAGACAATTACATTGATGGAATCAACAATCTATGTTCAATATTAAAGCTGATCTTCCCCCAAGGACTGAGATACAATCTATCTTCCCCCAAGGACTGAGATACAATCTATGTTCAATATTTAAGCTGATCTGAGTTACTGAGTTGGGAATCGAACTGGATTTTATTTCTCTCAAAATGAGAGCAAAGTACGATATACAAAATACAGTAGACTTAGCCCATTTAGACTTAGCCCATTTAGACTTAGCCCATTTAGACTTAGCCCATTTAGACTTAGCCCATTTAAATGGAAATGTATTTTGTGAAGTCAAACAAATCCACTATAATACATTAAGCATGGAGAACAGACTGTTCAGAGGCTATATCTGTCCTATATCCTACTGTTCAGCCAGCATCTGTCCTATATCCTACTGTTCAGAGGCTATATCTGTCCTATATCCTACTGTTCAGCCAGCATCTGTCCTATATCCGTCCAATGTTCTACAGTTCAACATCCTACATCCTTATCTCCTGTGTGTTTTCTCTCATGTCGTTTCAGGACCCCTAACTGGTTAAAACCCTTTCCACACTGGGAGCAGTGGTAAGGCTTCTCCCCTGTGTGTATTCTCTCGTGTGTTTTCAGGTTACATAAGTAGGTAAAACTCTTTCCACACTGGAAGCAGCAATAAGGCTTCTCCCCTGTGTGTGTTCTCTTATGTTCTTTCATGTGCTCTGACCGGGCAAAACTCTTTCCACACTGGGAGCAGCAGTAAGGCTTCTCCCCTGTGTGTATTCTCTCATGCGTTTTCAGGCCCCCCAACTGGGTAAAAGTCTTCCCACAGTGAGTGCAGTGATGAGGCTTTTCCCCTGTGTGTATTCTCTCATGTCTTTTCAGGCTCCCTAACTGGGTAAAAGTCTTTCCACAGTGAGAGCAATGATGAGGCTTCTCAACTGTGTGTGTCCTTTCATGCCTTTTCAGGCTCCCTAAATGGGTGAAAATCTCTCTGCACTGTGAGCAGTGGAAAGGCTTCTCTCTTGTGTGTGTTCGCTCATGTGATTTCAGGTACCCTAAAGTGGTAAAACTCAAACCACACGGAGAGCATTCATAATCCTTCTCCACGGTGTGTAACCTCTCATGTGTTTTCAGGTTACATAAGTGGGTAAAACTCTTTCCACATTGGGAACAGAGGTAAGGCTTCTCCAATGTGTGCATTCTCTTGTGTTCTTTCATGTGCCCTGACCGGGTAAAATTCTTTCCACACTGGGAGCAGTGGTAAGGCTTTTCCCCTGTGTGTAATCTCTCATGTGTTTTCAGGTTACATAAGTGGGTAAAACTCTTTCCACACTGGGAACAGAGGTAAGGCTTCTCCCCTGTGTGTGTTCTCTTATGTTCTTTCATGTGCCCTGACCGGGTAAAACTCTTTCCACACTGGGAGCAGTAGTACAGCTTCTCCCCTGTGTGTATTCTCTCATGTGTTTTCAGGCTCCATAACTCAGTAAAAGTCTTTCCACAGTGAGAGCAATGATGAGGCTTCTCACCTGTGTGTGTCCTTTCATGCCTTTTCATGTTGCCTAACTCTGTAAAAGTCTTTCCACAGTGGGAGCAGTCGTGTTGTTTTGCCGTTTTGGACGTCTCTGGTTCCTCTGAGTCTGGTCTTTCTCCTGCCAAAGACAGAGGGTTTATTTAAATACAGACCTGAATGAAACCTCCACAACTCTTGCTAGGAGGTTAAATCAGATCCCTCAATAACCTGTTACCAATTTTAACAAGCTTGGTGTGATTTTAAAACAAATGATGTTGTAAGGCTTACTGGTAATTACTGATATGTTTACATTACCTATTTTATTCATTATGTTCAATAATCTGAGGCCAGTTTTAACTCGTAATCCTGTTTTATAAGTCAGAACACAAAAAACTACACAGTTCTATGACACTCAAAACCCAGACGTCACTGGATTCCTATCAGCAGGTGGTTGTAAATATATAACCTTCATCGCTGTATGATACAGAATGTGATCTACACACTTCCTTAAACCTAAAATAAGTCCAAAACTTGTTTTTACATCAAAGGCAGACACAAAAGCACATCATCGACCATACAGTGGGGGCAAAAAAGTATTTAGTCAGCCACCAATTGTGCAAGTTCTCCCACTTAAAAAGATGAGAGAGGCCTGTAATTTTCATCATAGGTACACTTCAACTAACACTTCAACAACAAAAAAATCCAGAAAATTACATTGTAGGATTTTTAATGAATTTATTTGCAAATTATGGTGGAAAATAAGTATTTGGTCACCTACAAACAAGCAAGATTTCTGGCTCTCACAGAGCTGTAACTTCTTCTTTAAGAGGCTCCTCTGTCCTCCACTCGTTACCTGTATTAATGGCACCTGTTTGAACTTGTTATCAGTATAAAAGACACCTGTCCACAACCTCAAACAGTCACACTCCAAACTCCACTATGGCCAAGACCAAAGAGCTGTCAAAGGACACCAGAAACAAAATTGTAGACCTGCACCAGGCTGGGAAGACTGAATCTGCAATAGGTAAGCAGCTTGGTTTGAAGAAATCAACTGTGGGAGCAATTATTAGGAAATGGAAGACATACAAGACCACTGATAATCTCCCTCGATCCCTCGATCTGGGGCTCCACGCAAGATCTCACCCCTTGGGGTCAAAATGATCACAAGAACGGTGAGCAAAAATCCCAGAACCACACGGGGGACCTAGTGAATGACCTGCAGAGAGCTGGGACCAAAGTATCAAAGCCTACCATCAGTAACACACTACGCCGCCAGGGACTCAAATCCTGCAGTGCCAGACGTGTCCCCCTGCTTAAGCCAGTGCACGTCCGGGCCCGTCTGAAGTTTGCTAGAGAGCATTTGGATGGTTCCAGAAGAAGATTGGGAGAATGTCATTTTATGTCATTTTATTTCACCTTTATTTAACCAGGTAGGCTAGTTGAGAACAAGTTCTCATTTACAACTGCGACCTGGCCAAGATAAAGCATAGCAGTGTGAACAGACAACACAGAGTTACACATGGAGTAAACAATTAACAAGTCAATAACACAGTAGGAAAAAAAAAGAAAAAACAAGAGTCTATACTTTTTTGCCCCTATGTACATTGTGTGCAAAAGGCATGAGGAGGTAGGCGAATAATTACAATTTTGCAGATTAACACTGGAGTGATAAATGATCAGATGGTCATGTACAGGTAGAGATACTGGTGTGCAAAAGAGCAGAAAAGTAAATAAAATATAAACAGTATGGGGATGAGGTAGGTAAATTGGGTGGGCTATTTACCGATAGACTATGTACAGCTGCAGCGATCGGTTAGCTGCTCAGATAGCAGATGTTTGAAGTTGGTGAGGGAGATAAAAGTCTCCAACTTCAGCGATTTTTGCAATTCGTTCCAGTCACAGGCAGCAGAGAACTGGAACGAAAGTCAGCCAAATTAGATGTTGGCTTTAGGGATGATCAGTGAGATACACCTGCTGGTGCAGTCAGGTCTGGAGTGAACCAAGGGCTATATCTGTTCTTAGTTCTGCATTTTTTGAACGGAGCATGCTTATCTAAAATGGTGAGGAAGTTACTTTTAAAGAATGACCAAGCATCCTCAACTGACGGGATGAGGTCAATATCCTTCCAGGATACCCGGGCCAGGTCGATTAGAAAGGCCTGCTCGCAGAAGTGTTTTAGGGAGCGTTTGACAGTGATGAGGGGTGGTCGTTTGACTGCGGATCCGTAGCGGATACAGGCAATGAGGCAGTGATCGCTGAGATCCTGGTTGAAGACAGCGGAGGTGTATTTGGAGGGCCAGTTGGTCAGGATGACGTCTATGAGGGTGCCCTTATTTACAGATTTAGGGTTGTACCTGGTGGGTTACTTGATGATTTGTGTGAGATTGAGGGCATCTAGCTTAGATTGTAGGACTGCCGGGGTGTTAAGCATATCCCAGTTTAGGTCACCTAACAGAACAAACTCTGAAGGTAGATGGGGGCGATCAATTCACAAATGGCGTCCAGGGCACAGCTGGGAGCTGAGGGGGGTCTATAACAGGTGGCAACAGTGAGACTTATTTCTGAAGAGAGTAATTTTAAAAATTAGTAGTTCGAACTGTTTGGGTATGGACCTGGAAAGTATGAGATTATTTTGCAGGCTATGGTCAAATCGTCAGATGAAACCAAAATAGAACTCTTTGGTAAAAACTCAACTCGCCGTGTTTGGAGGACAAAGAATGCTGAGTTGCATCCAAAGAACACCATACCTACTGTGAAGCATGGGGGTGGAAACATCATGCTTTGGGGCTGTTTTTCTGCAAAGGGACCAGGACGACTGATCCGTGTAAAGGAAAGAATGGGGCCATGTATCGTGAGATTTTGAGTGAAAACCTCCTTCCATCAGCAAGGGCATTGAAGATGAACCGTGGCTGGGTCTTTCAGCATGACAATGATCCCAAACACACCGCCCGGGCAACGAAGGAGTGGCTTCGTAAGAAGCATTTCAAGGTCCTGGAGTGGCCTAGCCAGTCTCCAGATCTCAACCCCATAGAAAATCTTTGGAGGGAGTTGAAAGTCCGTGTTGCCCAGCAACAGCCCCAAAACATCACTGCTCTAGAGGAGATCTGCATAGAGGAATGGGCCAAAATACCAGCAACAGTGTGTGAAAACCTTGTGAAGACTTACAGAAAACGTTTGACCTCTGTCATTGCCAACAAAGGGTATATAACAAAGTATTGAGATAAACTTTTGTTATTGACCAAATACTTATTTTCCACCATAATTTGCAAATAAATTCATAAAAAATCCTACAATGTGATTTTACTGTATGGTCGATTCTGTGGGAAAGTCAACCTGAACATGTGTAACGGAGGTGAGAACGTGCCGTAAACGCACTGCACAGCTTGAAACGTCACAGATGGAGCTGTCCAACTGGTACCTTTTGTATAACTTCAATCGGTTGAAGTGTCTGGAGTTTAATTAGCCTATTCTAGAGTCTTGTAAAGATAGGGGGTTGACTGGGACAGGCAATGTAACATCCATAATGTTTTTAGGAAAAGGTTTTGTAAAACATGCACCTTACATCAGATCATCTTGAAACTTTCTAAATCTAACTTTCATCTCGGTTTTATATGGTCTATTGGTTTCTCTCTTTTCATTGGCAGAATCCTTTTTCAGTGTTATGATATTCATAACATCCATATACACCAGTCTATCTTCCTGTCAACTAACAGAACTGTGCTGGTTGTCATGGTAACAGATACCAGTCCATCTTCCTGTCAACTAACAGAACTCTGCTGGTTGTCCTGGTAACAGATACCAGTGGGCAGATCTATTGTATTTGTTCAAACTGAACTACAGCACTTACTTTGATGAGTCAAATCTGATCCTTTCTTCTCTTCTCCTCCTCTCACAGTTCCACTCAGCCCCGTTGTTTTCCTGCAGTCCGCCAGCAGCACAGACAACCTCTTCATACCCAGCAGTAAGGTGCTACCGGGAGAGGCACGACACGGGGACTCCGGGAGAGAGGAAGGGCTAGCGTTGTCCTGGTAACCATAAAGAGGGGACACAGACACATATCATTATAAATGCTGATGTAATGGTTGTCATAAAATGCTTTACAGAAACCCAGACCCAAATAGAGCAAGCTGCATGCTAGACCAGACCAAGCTGTACCATCTGGTGTTCTGATCTGGAGAGACTCTTCTCTTCCTCGTCAGCATCAGGATGTTGTTGAGTCTCCCCAGAGGATCCACGATAGTCATGTGTCTCTCCTGTGTAAATGACAACATCAAACAGATGGTAAACTTATGATCTTCTATTACAATCACTGAGTCTTACAAGAGGCATGAATATGTCTAAGAAAAGGCCTAAAATGGCCACTTTCATCATGATTTTGTAAAATATTGTTTGTGATGCAAATGTAAAAGGGTCGTTCCACAAAATGGGTGGCTTTTGCATCCCTTTGTTATTTTAAGTAGAAAATATGCACCAATATAGAATTTTAACAGCCTGTTATATTCGATTTAGAGCACTTTAATATAGACCACATGGAGAATTCAATCAATCTAATTGAAAAGTCAAAAATATATGTACCAATGGCAGATCGCTCCTTCAACCATTCCTACAGCACTGAACAACATATTCAAGTGTAGAACTTCAGTAGAATGCCACTTTAAAACCACACATTAGTTCAACAACTGCATAGTTTGTGCCCGTTTTTAAGTCAGTACTCACTGGTGGTAATCGGATCTTCAGTCTCCTCTTTCACTCCCAAAACGTCTTCCTCCTCCTCCTTTATAGAGATAGCCTCCTCTTCTTCTTTCACTCCAAAGGGCTCTTCTTTCAATCCATTCTCTTTTTTCAATGTAATAGCCTCATCTTCATCATTTTTCATTCTGAAAGCTTCTTCCTCTCCTTTCACCAGAGCTTCTTTCTCCGTCTTGCTAAGTGACCTAATGCTCCGGGCGATTAGCCTAGTGCAGTATCAATTTAACACATTTGCTAATTTAACAAGCAAATTACGTTTAAATGAACTAGTAGAAACGTAAATATAATTGTGTTCTAAACACTAAGAGTAATATAAACAAGATTGGTCTAAAGATCTTTAATGTTTCGGTTTTATGTTCGCTAGCAAACCACTGCGTGGTGTGAATCAGTAGGCTCTGTCGCTGTTGAAGAAGCCTCCAGTCCGGTCCACTAGATTATGCGTCACGCAAGAAGCATCACCTGGAAAAACTCACATCGCCATCTGCTGACTGGAGTTGGTGACGTGTGGTGGTTATGTTTGTATTATCAAATGAGGAGAGACAAACTTATCACACAAGTCAGAGTAATACAGAAGAAGTACAGAATACAGTAATACAGAAGACAGCCCTATGTGGTAAAAGACCACGTCCATGTTATGGCAAGAACAGCTCAAATAAGCAAAGAGAAACGACAGCCCATCATTACAGAATGATGGGACCAAGTCATGTGACTCGAGTCCACACCTCTGGAATTATTACATAAAACCGATCAGAATGCCTAAGTCATGTGACTCGAGTAATTGTTTTTTTACATACATGCCAGCAAAGCCACTACACAACACAGCACTAAACAATACACGAATTGCACTATAACAGTGACAATCTGTTAGGGCCTACATAAAGCTGTCCCAACAGCAGAGATTTATTTTCAGCACCATGGAGTGAATCCTTACCACCGCTACACCTGGTTATCAACTGAGCCTTGTCTGGCTGCTAAACAGTTAATTCAGCCTCATTTCCTGCCTTGAAAAAAAACATAGCTGATGTGGCTGACAAATGTGGTTTCTACTTTAACAGTACAACTTTAGACCGTCCCCTCGCCCATACCCGGCCTCTGCACACATCAACAACAGCCACCCACGAAGCATCGTTACCCATCGCTCCACAAAAGCCCGCGGCCCTTGCAGAGCAAAGGGGAACCACTACTTCAAGGTCTCAGAGCAAGTGACGTCACCGATTGAAACGCTATTTAGCGCGCACCGCTAACTAAGCTAGCCGTTTCACATCCGTTACATACTGACAATTGAGATTTACAAACTATAGCATGAAGGAACGAGGAGCAGATAACAGGCGAAACGTAATTTCGATTAAGACATTAATGAGCGAGCTAGGACGAGGTCAACATAACTATTTGTTCAGTACTTTTGAAATGTTCAGCGACAGAATTCAGAACGTTGGCCGTTCTTGCATTATTCGCCCTCGCGCAGACACACTGACAGGGTTTGTTTGTGGCTGTTTTGTTTGTTTGCTTTTGGCACCTTTCAACACCCCTTATTATCACATTTACGCAAACACCCTCGTACACTACTGACTAAACACTACTGATTGACTACACACACCGTTGTTAATTGTATTTAGTTTACGTAAACTTTGATGACCTAAACCTTCCAATTCCACCATGATTCTCACCCCAAATAATTGAGATACAAATGTAAAAAAGCACGTCAAACATCCTTCCTCCCAAATGAAGTTTCTACGTGAGAATTGCCAGAACAATCTGAGACACCAAAAATATTTTCCATCCTGGCTCCACCCACAAGATAAAACTGTCTTCCTATGAGGTTTAATCCAGACTAGATCTTTTCAATAAAAGAGCAGAGCACGTCATCGCAGAGTGGCTGTAGTGCTTCGTAGGATGTACTTTAATTGTGCGTTATTGTTATTTGGTAGGCTACTTAAAAGGGCAATCTGCGGTTCAAACAACAACAAATCGGTTAAAAGGTCCAAGGCAGTCATTGTCTCAATATCAAATTATTTCTGAGTAACGATTAAGTACCTTACTGGGATTGTTTTCAATTAAAATGGTCAAAAATAAACAAAAATATATTCTTAGCAAAAGAGCAATTTCTCAAGCAAGAATTTTCTAGGACTGTCTGGGAGTGGTCTGAGCGGTGGAGGGGAAAACTGAAAACTAGCTGTTATTGGCAGAGATATTTAGAACTCTTTCTTATTGGTCTATTAACTCATTTACATCTTGGTGATGTCACCAGTCAGTCCAAAACTCCAACCCAACCAAAACAAGCTGAAATTTCAGGCCATCTTTAAAAAAAAAAAAAGATTTTACACTAAAAAGGATATTATCATATTTTGTTTTCACAATTTCCCAGTATTATTCCAACCTCAGCGTGGAAGTATACATAAAACACAGGAAAATCACATTTGGAATTGAATATCCATTGTTTGTCACACAGATTCCTGGATGGTAAGTGGTGAAAGAAAGAACTGTAATCCAGGTGAGGTGTAACAGATTCCTGGATGGTAAGTGGTAAAAGAAAGAACTGTAATCCAGGTGAGGTGTAACAGATTCCTGGATGGTAAGTGGTGAAAGAAAGAACTGTAATCCAGGTGAGGTGTAACAGATTCCTGGATGGTAAGTGGTGAAAGAAAGAACTGTAATCCAGGTGAGGTGTAACAGATTCCTGGATGGTGGTAACAGAAAGAACTGTAATCCAGGTGAGGTGTAACAGATTCCTGGATGGTAAGTGGTGAAAGAAAGAACTGTAATCCAGGTGAGGTGTAACAGATTCCTGGATGGTAAGTGGTAAAAGAAAGAACTGTAATCCAGGTGAGGTGTAACAGATTCCTGGATGGTAAGTGGTAAAAGAAAGAACTGTAATCCAGGTGAGGTGTAACAGATTCCTGGATGGTAAGTGGTAAAAGAAAGAACTGTAATCCAGGTGAGGTGTAACAGATTCCTGGATGGTGGTAACAGAAATAACTGTAATCCAGGTGAGGTGTAACAGATTCCTGGATGGTAAGTGGTGAAAGAAAGAACTGTAATCCAGGTGAGGTGTAACAGATTCCTGGATGGTAAGTGGTAAAAGAAAGAACTGTAATCCAGGTGAGGTGTAACAGATTCCTGGATGGTAAGTGGTAAAAGAAAGAACTGTAATCCAGGTGAGGTGTAACAGATTCCTGGATGGTAAGTGGTAAAAGAAAGAACTGTAATCCAGGTGAGGTGTAACAGATTCCTGGATGGTGGTAACAGAAATAACTGTAATCCAGGTGAGGTGTAACAGATTCCTGGATGGTGGTGAAAGAAAGAACTGTAATCCAGGTGAGGTGTAACAGATTCCTGGATGGTAAGTGGTAAAAGAAAGAACTGTAATCCAGGTGAGGTGTAACAGATTCCTGGATGGTAAGTGGTAAAAGAAAGAACTGTAATCCAGGTGAGGTGTAACAGATTCCTGGATGGTAAGTGGTAAAAGAAAGAACTGTAATCCAGGTGAGGTGTAACAGATTCCTGGATGGTAAGTGGTAAAAGAAAGAACTGTAATCCAGGTGAGGTGTAACAGATTCCTGGATGGTAAGTGGTAAAAGAAAGAACTGTAATCCAGGTGAGGTGTAACAGATTCCTGGATGGTGGTAACAGAAATAACTGTAATCCAGGTGAGGTGTAACAGATTCCTGGATGGTGGTGAAAGAAAGAACTGTAATCCAGGTGAGGTGTAACAGATTCCTGGATGGTGGTGAAAGAAAGAACTGTAATCCAGGTGAGGTATAACAGATTCCAACTGATGTGAAAAATGGTCACCTTTAAAAAGGTACAAAAAATGATGAAGTAGCAGGTAACTTAAATCCAAATGAAAACGGTACTAAACTGTAGCTCTACTTGGCGTCTTCCAGTTCCTATCAGGCTTCACTCACCTGAGTAGTGATAGTAGTAGTAGTAGTAGTACTACTGATGCCATCTTACCCACAACCTATTTAGTGCCTTACCTTATTGCCTTACCTTAGTGCCTTACCTTAGTGCCTTACCTTAGTGCCTTACCTTAGTGCCTTACCTTAGTGCCTTACCTTAGTGCCTTACCTTAGTGCCTTACCTTATTGCCTTACCTTAGTGCCTTACCTTATTGCCTTACCTTAGTGCCTTACCTTAGTGCCTTACCTTAGTGCCTTACCTTAGTGCCTTACCTCCCTAATCTTACCTTATTTGCACACACTGTATCTAGACTTTCCTATTGTGTTATTGACTGTACATTTTGTTAATTCCATGTGTAACTCTGTGTTGTTGTTTGTGTTGCACTGCTTTGCTTTTATCTTGGCCAGGTCGCAGTTGAGGGAGAGGTTGTTGTCCTGGCACCACACTGCCAGGTCTCTGACTTCCTCCCTATAGGCTGTCTCATCGTTGTCGGTGATCAGGCCTACCACTGTTGTGTCATCAGCAAACTTAATGATGGTGTTGGAGTCGTGTTTGGCCACGCAGTTGTGGGTGAACAGGGAGTACAGGAGGGGACTAAGTACACAACCCTGAGGGGCCCCAGAGTTAAGGATCAGCATGCAGACGTGTTGTTGCCTGCCCTTACCACCTGTGGGCGGCCCGTCAGGAAGTCAAGGATCCAGTTGCAGAGGGAGGTATTTAATCCCAGGGTCCTTAGCTTAGTGATGAGCTTTGTGGGCACTATGGTGTTGAACACTGAGCTATAGTCAATGAACAGCATTCTCACATAGGTGTTCCTTTTGTCCAGGTGGGAAAGGGCAGTGTGGAGGGCGATTGAGATTGCATTATCTATGGATCTGTTTGGGCGATATGCGAATTGGAGTGGGTCTAGGGTATCTGGGAGGATGCTGTTGATGTGAGCCATGGCCAGCCTTTCAAAGCACTTCATGGTTACCAACGTGAGTGCTACGGGTGGCAATCATTTAGGAAGGTTACCTTCGCTTCCTTCGGCACAGGGACTATGGTGGTCTGCTTGAAACATGTAGGTATTACAGACTCGGGTCAGGAAGAGGTTAAAAATGTCAGTGAAGACACTTGCAAGTTGGTCCGCATATGCTTTGAGTACACGTCCTTGTAATTCGTCTGGCTTTGTGAATGTTGACCTGTTTACAGGTCTTGCTCACATCGGCTACCGAGAGGGTTATCACTCAGTCATCCAGAACAGCTGGTGCTCTCGTGCATGCTTCAGTGTTGCTTGCCTCGAAGCGATTATAAAAAGGCATTTAGCCTGTCTGGTAAGCTCGCGTCACTGGGCAGCTCGCGTCTGGGTTTCCCAGTCAACAACTGTTGTCATAACAACGTCGTAACATTTTCATACATGTTTAGCTTGATAACTTCTACACAAATGAACTAAATACAGTGACTAAATGAATCAAAGCCAAATACATTTTAAATATGTTCTGTTTTTATTTTTTGTTGCTTGGAGACGTAAAGGTCCGGCTAACAAAATAGGCCTGTTTTTTGAGTAAGCTTTCATACAATTTGATTTCATGTGGCCATAAACCAAAGAAACCCATTGCAATTTTTTTTAAAGTCAGAACACACTCAATCCCAAAGATCAGAGACTATTTAAGGTGTGATAATAGTACATCTTAAATACAAGCAAGTGAGATCTGTCTCGCTGATCATAGTCAGGGAAGAACTAAAAAAAAATGCAGATAGTTGCATGTCCCCTCATATAGAGAAAGGTGATAATAGTACTTAATTAATGCAACAGTTACAGACGACAATGGCAACAATGTGTTAGGGTGCAGACAGGTAATAGGCGTAGTAGTTTATGAAATGCAGTTCATCACAGAACAGAGCATCAACCTGGAGAAGTTACAACAGCTCACCCCACATTCTGCCACCCACAACAGTGTCTCTCTTCTCTCGTGTGATTTTCAGGTCTTTCTGACCAGGAAAATGTCTTTCCACACTGAGAACACTGGAAAGGATTCTATCCCGTGTGTGTTCCTTCATGCCTTTTCAGGCTCGCTAACTGGGTAAAACTCTTTCCACATTGGGAGCATTGGAAAGGCTTCTCTCCTGTGTGTGACATTTCATGCGTTTTCAGGTTCCCAGAGGTTCTAAAACCCTTTTCACACTTGGAGCAGTGGAAAGGCTTCTCTCCTGTGTGTGTCATCTCATGCGTTTTCAAGTTCCCTAACTGGGTAAAACTTTTTACACAGTGGGAGCAGTGAAAAGGCTTCTCTCCTGTGTGTGTCATCTCATGCATTTTCAGGTTCCCTAAATGGGTAAAACTCTTTCCACACAGAGAGCATTGGAATGGTTGTTCTCCTGTGTGTATTTTCTCGTGATCTTTAAGATGCCCTGAGTGTCTAAAATCCTTTCCACACTGGGAGCATTGATACGGCTTCTCTCCAGTGTGTGTTCTTTCATGCACTTTTAGATGCCCTGAGTATCTGAAACCCTTTCCACACTGGGAACAGTGATGAGGCTTCTCCCCTGTATGTTTTCTTTCATGATATTTCAGCTGCCCTATCTGGCTAAAAGTCTTTCCACACTCAGAGCATTGGAATGGCTTCTCTCCTGTGTGTATCCTCTTATGCTCTTTCAGATGCGATGACTGGATAAAACTCTTTCCACACTGAGAACATTGGAAAGGCTTCTCTCCTGTGTGTTTTCTCTTATGCTCTTTCAGGTGCAATGACTGGATAAATCTCTTTCCACAGTGAGAGCATTGATATGGCTTCTCTCCAGTGTGTGTTCTTTCATGCACTTTTAGATGCCCTGAGTGTCCAAAACCCTTTCCACACTGGGAGCATTGATACGGCTTCTCTCCAGTGTGTGTTCTTTCATGCACTTTAAGATGCCATGAGTGTCCAAAACCCTTTCCACACTGGGAGCATTGATATGGCTTCTCTCCTGTGTGTGTTCTTTCATGCACTTTTAGATGCCCTGAGTGTCTAAAACTCTTTCCACAATGGGAGCAGTGATAAGGCTTCTCGCCTGTGTGTGTCATCTCATGTGTTTTCAAATTCCCTAACTGGGTAAACCTTTTTCCACACTGGGAGCAGTGGAAAGGCTTCTCTCCCGTGTGCGTCATCTCATGCGTTTTCAGGTTCCCTACATTTGTAAAACTCTTTCCACACTGGGAACATTGGAATGGCTGTTCTCCTGTGTGTATTCTCTCATGTTCTTTCAAATGCGATGACTGAATAAATCTCTTTCCACACTGGGAACAGTGGTATGTTCTTGCTGGTTTGGTCATCTCTGGGTCTGGACTCTTCCCACGGTCAGGGTGAGAGTCTGGTCTCTCTCCTGCTAAAAAGACAAACAGAGTATTTGCTTAAACAGAAAGATCTGAATGAAACTTCTACATGATAAAACACTTTCTACAAGGTTTAATCTAGACAAGATCCCTCAATAAAATGCATCATCTTCAAGACCCTGGTGCTTGGTTTTCGGAACAGCAGGAGGAACTCTTCCTCCCTTCCTTCAGGCTATGATGGATGCAAGAGATTAGCTGAACAACTTCTATATTTAAGAGTTGTATTAAACAAATATATCCACAGGGAGACTGAAATGACTCTTCTGCAAGGTTTGTAACAATCTGCCAGCCTCGTGAGCGGAGGGCAAACCTAAATACTCTGGCCTTAACAGTTCCTTGTTTCATCCTTCCCTGGGTTAAAACATTAAATCAATGCTGCCTTGAGGGGGGTTGAATAGACGCTACATTTGAGTCACTTCAGGACACCCATGGGTTGATGTACCAATCACTAAGACCTGCTTTATGGTGACCTCAGACCTTAGAGAGGGTACCTAGGAGGTCAAAATCCAATAGGGGATTATCATCAGAATAGGGTTCTTAACAACCCAATCAGAAAACTCTGTTCTGCCACCTCTGGTCTCTTGGCCCTCCCACCCCTAATGGAGGTCAGCTCCCGATCAGCCCAGTCAAAGCTCTTCTCTGTCCTGGCACCCCATTGGTGGAGCAAGCTTCCCCTGATGTCAGAACAGCAGAGTCCCTCCCCATCTTCTGAAAACATCTGAAACCCTACCTTTTTAAAGAGTATCTTAAATAAACCCCATGTCCCCTCCTTCGCTTACACTGATTTTGCTGATAACTACGTTGTTGAGGGAAAATGTATTTGTTATGATTGTGATATCTTGTTGTCTCACCTAGCTATCTTAATAATATGAATGCAGTATTGTAAGTCTCTCTAGATAAGAGAATCTGCTAAATGACTCAGTACTGTAAGTCTCTCTGGATCAGAGCGTCTGCTAAATGACTCAGTACTGTAAGTCTGTCTAGATAAGAGAGTCTGCTAAATGACTCAGTACTGTAAGTCTCCCTGGATAAGAGTCTGCTAAATGACTCAGTACTGTAAGTCTCCCTGGATAAGAGCATCTGCTAAATGACTCAGTACTGTAAGTCTCTGGATCAGAGAGTCGGCTAAATGACTCAGTACCCTAAGTCTCTGGATCAGAGAGTCTGCTAAATGACTCAGTACCGTAAGTCTCTGGATCAGAGAGTCTGCTAAATGACTCAGTACTGTAAGTCTCTGGATCAGAGAGTCTGCTAAATGACTCAGTACTGTAAGTCTCTGGATCAGAGAGTCTGCTAAATGACTCAGTACTGTAAGTCTCTGGATCAGAGAGTCTGCTAAATGCCTGAAATGTAAATATTGACCAGCAGAGTGCTTCATCACAGAGTGGCTGTAGTGTTAAAGTGATAACGTCTGAGAAGACAGTGTTTGAAAGTTATATTGACACAGTTGTTCCGTCTCTGTCTATATATCGTGCCAATATATCCTCCAAACGCCATCTTCGTGGGCATTATCACGTTTATACAACGGGATACCGACATATCGAAATAATGATTGACATATTTTATAAATATTAATATAATATATATAAATATTTTATATAAATATTTTAATGAATGTATTCATTGTGTTTAATCCTTCCATGAGATATAATCCCGACACAAATCTATGGCTGCTAGACAAGCCGAATGGTCATTCATCCTATCGGTTAAATTGCCGGGAGACGCGACCCACTTCTTTTAGTTGTCTATCTACGGATGCAACGCGGTCGCTCATTTGTAATGTTTCTTATCCCTCGCTTGCGAGCTAGCCAACTATGGCTAACACGGTCACGTCAAACAGAACGACAACAAAGTAGCTGCGTTTGCGTTTGTTTAAGATGTTTTCTTGTGACATTTACTTGTGATACATCCATAACAATAAGCTAATGATGCGTGATTTTGCCTGGCATAGAACATGTGCTCTCTCGTCAGGACACTGTTCGGAGGAGCTAGCCAACACGGCCAACACGGATAACATGGGTAACACAATCCCTTCAAACTGAAGCTGGAAAGACTGTTGAACACATTGGAAAGGATCTTCGACGATCACATAAAACATTTTAGAAAAAAGTCTCAGCGCTGTTTTCCTCATAAGGTGAGGTATTGAAAGGTACTGAAAATATGGGATTTAATCATTTATCTTTCTCCGAACAATTGTATTAGACATATCATTTCCCTTTTTTTTAGCACACAATATAGCTCAATATCTGTATTTATTTTACAATCTTTTTTTACTCATCTTTATCAAGAGTCAATCATTTCGGACCCCATTGTATATCTGAACATATAAACAGCAGATTCCTAGTGAGCGCACCGACAAACCTTTTCAAAAACTGATTAAGGGGAAAATCACGTTTCATTGGATTGAAAAACATTTGCGATATCAACTCTTCTCTTCAAATCTTATTTGGTAGTCAGGAGGACCATATTAACAAATATGTACAATGAGGTTTGATAGAATGGCGCACCTGGGGAGATTTTAGGAGTGAGAATATATGAGGATTGGGGGGGATTTTAGGAGTGAGAATATATGCCAATGTTGCATGCGAATTCATCAATGAACTTGTGGGATTTTTTTATTTCACCTTTATTTAACTAGGCAAATCAGTTAAATAACAAATTCTTATTTTCAATGACGGCCTAGGAACAGTGGGTTAGCAGGGGCAGAACGACAGATTTGTACCTTGTCAGCTCGGTGATTGGAACTTGCAACCTTCCAGTTGCGAGTCCAACGCTCTAACCACTAGGCTACCCTGCCGTCCCTACACTCTAACCACTAGGCTACCCTGCCGCCCCTACACTCTAACCACTAGGCTACCCGGCCGTCCCTACAATCTAACCACTAGGCTACCCTGCCGTCCCTACACTCTAACCACTAGGCTACCCTGCCGTCCCTACACTCTAACCACTAGGCTACCCTGCCGTCCCTACACTCTAACCACTAGGCTAACCTGCCGTCCCTACACTCTAACCACTAGGCTAACCTGCCGTCCCTACACTCTAACCACTAGGCTAACCTGCCGTCCCTACACTCTAACCACTAGGCTAACCTGCCGTCCCTACACTCTAACCACTAGGCTAACCTGCCGTCCCTACGCTCTAACCACTAGGCTAACCTGCCGTCCCTACGCTCTAACCACTAGGCTAACCTGCCATCCCTACGCTCTAACCACTAGGCTAACCTGCCGTCCCTACGCTCTAACCACTAGGCTAACCTGCCGTCCCTACGCTCTAACCACTAGGCTAACCTGCCGTCCCTACACTCTAACCACTAGGCTAACCTGCCGCCCCTACACTCTAACCACTAGGCTAACCTGCCGTCCCTACACTCTAACCACTAGGCTACCCTTCCTGGGCTGTATGGTGAGTGGCTGAATCCGAATAGTCCAAAAGATGCAGCTCCTTACCTTATAACTTTACCTGTAGATTATGGTTCTAATAATCTAGCCACTAAGGAACCTTCCTTTGGGGTATTCTGATGCAGCCAACGTGTCTGTCTGTCACACACAGTGTGTTTGTTAATGCTTAAATACACTTTTTTGTTGCTTCGTGACCCACCAATTGAGGTATCTTTTGAGACCCACCATTCAGATGTGTAAAAACAAAAACACAGACCAACAACAACAAAAATTGATACACTACATTAACAAAAGTATGTGGACACCTGCTCATCCAACATCTCATTCCAAAATCCTGGGCATTAATATGGAGTTGGTCCCCCCTTTGCTGCTATAACAGCCTCTTGGAAAGCCTTCCATCTAGTGGAAGAGTTTCCCATGAGATGTTGGAACATTGCTGTGGGGACTTGCTTCCATTCAGCAACAAGAGCATTAGTGAGGTCGGGCACTGATGTTGAGCGGTTAAGCCTGGCTCGCAGTCGGTTTTACAATTCATCCCAAAGGTGTTCGATGGGGTTTAGGTTATAGGGCTCTGTGCAGGCCAGTCAAGATCTTCCACACCGATCTCAACAAACCATTTCTGTATGGACTTTGCACGGGTGCATTGTCATGTTGAAAACAGGAAAGGGCCTTCCCAAACTATTGCCACAAAGTTGGAAGCACAGAATCGGCTAGAATGTCATTGTTGTAGCGTTAAGATTGACCTTCTCTGGAACTAAGAGGCCTGAACCACGAAAAAACAGGCACAAACCATTATTCCTCCTCCACCAAACTTTACAGTAGCCACTATGTATTCAGGCAGGTAGCGTTCTCCTGGCATCTGCCAAACCCACGATTTGTCCGTCGGACTGCCAGATGGTGATTCATCACTACAGAGAACGTGTTTCCACTGCTCCAGAGTCCCATGGGGACGAGCTTTACACCACTCCAGCCGACGCTTGCCATTGCGCATGGTGATCTTAGGCTTGTGTGCAGCTGTTTGGCCATGGAAACCAATTTCATGAAGTGTCCCGACAAACAGTTATTGGGCTGACGTTGCATCCAGAGGAAGTTTGGAACTCTGTATTGAGTGTTGGAACCGAGGACAGTGGATTTTTACACGCTACAACACTCGGCGATCCCTTTCTGTGAGCTTGTGTGGCCTACCACTCGCGGCTGAGCCGTTGTTGCTCCTAGGTGTTTCCACGTAACAATAACAGCACTTCCAGTTGACCAGGACAGCTCTAGCAGGGCAGAATAACAGCACTTACAGTTGACTGGGGCAGCTCTAACAAGACAGACATTTGATGAACTGACTTGTTAGAAAGGTGCCACGTTGAAAGTCACTGAGCTCTTCAGTAAGGCCATTCTACTGCCAATGTTTGTCTATGGAGATTGCATGGCTGTGTGCTCGATTTTTATACACCTGTCAGCAAAAGGTGTGGCAGAAATATCAGAATCCACTCATTTGAAGGGGTGTTCACAGACTTTTGCATTTAAAGTGCACTTTGTATCTCTCATTTCATCAAGTGTTTCCGATATTTTGGCAGTTACCTGTAGAATGGACGGAGAGGTATCGCTCGAGTCGCAAAACAAAATGGAATATAACGCGGATAAAGTTCATGTGTCCAACATCACGATACTGACATTTTTTTTCAGTTCCTAAAAATACATATTTGGGTGTTTTTGGTGCCGTTGTCCATGTTTGTTCAGAACCTCCATACTGCACAACAAGGAGGAGGAAATGAATGGATGGTAGAGGAGGGCATTTGAAATGATTTCACTATATAGATTTTTTCACATGGAGCCTCTGACTTTAAAGCTGCAGTGTGAAGAAGCTAGCGAGGCTAAATGAGGCTATTTCTCTGCCTTACCTGTCCATGTCTACAACAACTCCATTCAGATTAAACAGCAGCCTACCGGTTGGTTGGTCATTGTAGCCGACTCTTTGTCATTTAACCAACTTCATTCCGTAATTGTAATTCGCATGGAGTCTCTGACTGTAGAGCTGCTTTGATTGGCTGACAAGAAGAAGCTACACGTATGAAAAGTGTGTCGGCTACCGGTATGTATATTTTACAGGGCGTACTCATGAAACTGTCATGGTCTATCCTTGTATCCTTGCATGGAGAAATGTCACAGAGGGTGTAAGGTTATTTAATGTAAAGAATATTAAAATAACTGTGTCCATCCCTAATTAACCAATCAATGGTTGGGGTAATTAATCAATGGTTGGGGTAATTAATCAATGGTTGGGGTAATTAATCAATGGTTGGGGTAATTAATCAATGGTTGGGGTAATTAATCAATGGTTGGGGTAATTAATCAATGATTGGGGTAATTAATGAATGGTTGGGGTAATTAATCAATGGTTGGGGTAATTAATGAATGGTTGGGGTAATTAATGAATGGTTGGGGTAATTAATCAATGATTGGGGTAATTAATCAATGATTGGGGTAATTAATGAATGGTTGGGGTAATTAATCAATGGTTGGGGTAAATAATCAATGGTTGGGGTAATTAATGAATGGTTGGGGTAATTAATGAATGGTTGGGGTAATTAATGAATGGTTGGGGTAATTAATGAATGGTTGGGGTAATTAATGAATGGTTGGGGTAAATAATCAATGGTTGGGGTAAATAATCAATGGTTGGGGTAATTAATGAATGGTTGGGGTAAATAATCAATGGTTGGGGTAATTAATGAATGGTTGGGGTAAATAATCAAGAACAAGTGTCTGGACCCTTCTATAACATGCCATTTACATAAAAAATATACATTTAGTTGTATATAAAAAACATGTAAAAGGCACATTTCTCCTTTAATATGGATGTGACCATTTGAAAGCACAATCTCCGGGACACCAATCACACAGTTTAATTAAACGCCGAACACTGTTCTCTCTCACTGAACGCACCCCTGAATAACATATTCAAGTGTAAAACGTCAGTAGAACGCCTCTTATTAAAAATCATACATTAGTTGAACAATGGCAAAGATGGTGCTCTTGTTTTTGAGATAGTACTCACTAGTGTTAATCAGATCTCCAGCCTCCTCTTCGTCTTTCACTCCAAAAGGTCCTTTCTCTTCTTTCACTATAAAATACTCATCTTCTTCTTTCAATGTGATTTCCTCCTTTTTCATTCTGAAAGCTTCTACCTCCTCCTCTTCCACTGTGACAGCCTCTATCCCATCTTCGTGTTTCAGTCCTAAAGGCTCTTTCTCGTATTTCACGGTAACATCCTCCTCTTCTTTCAATGTGATAGCCTCATCTTCCTCCTTTTTCATTCTGAAAGCTTCTACCTCCTCCTCTCCTTCCACTGTGACAGCCTCTATCCCCTCTTCCTCTTTCACTCCAAAAGGCTCTTTCTCGTCTTTCACTTCCTCGTCTTCTTTCACGACAATGTTCAGATCTTCTTTCTCCGTCCATCCGACCTCTTCTTCTTTAGCAGGGAGGGAGTAGCTTAGTGAGCTCATGGTCGAGCGAGGATAGCGGACTCAACTTCACTCCTAGATCGGGGATGAAAGCTAGCTAGAATTAGCGACGAGCCTAGTACTAGGCTAAGCATCAATCTTAACGAATTGGTAAATCTAACAAGCTATTTTACAATTTAACTAGGAGATATGCAAATAATGCGATAAAAACACAGATTAATATACACAAATACGGACAATGAAGCTTGAATTTTGTCGGTTTTATGTTGACGAGTAAGATACGGAACTGGCTGCATCAGTAGCCGAGTTGTTGTTGCAGAAGCGTTCCGTCCACTAGATTATACGTCACACAAGGAGCATCACCTGAAATACTTAAGTCGCCATCTGCTGATTGGAGTTGGCAAAGCAGTTATTCACTAAAAAAAAGAAAACCATAACAAATCATTTGAAAAATGAACAAATACGTTTTTCTCTTACCTCTTACAGCAAAGATTTTCCTCTACACAAGATAAGATCATGACTTTATCATGCCCACTGGGAAATTCTGTATGCGGCTCTATGTACATAATACACATAACAAGCATACAAATGACGTCAATACAACTGCAGACAATAAATATGATCATATACACATAGTCACTTTAACCATATCTACATGTACATACTACCTCAGTCAGCCCGACTAACCTGTGCCTGTATGTGGCCTCGCTACTGTTTTATGACAAATAAACTTTGATTTGATTGTCCAGTGTTGTTACGAACCCCTTTGGCCCTGCAGTCTGGGGTTAGGGTTAGGGTTAGGGTTAGGGTTAGGGGGGGTGATTGGGTAAGGGAAAAGGAGCAGGTGTGTCTTTTGATTGGGTTAGGGTTAGGGTGTCTTTTGATTGGTGACTGATGAGTGACACCTTTGACTAGGGCAGAAGGAAAGAAAACAAATACACACACAGGAAGGATACTTGTATCCGTAACTATTGTAGACAGGCCTGCTGGACCCACTAGTGATTATCATTCAGCCTTATTGTACCCCTGGACCCACTAGTGATTATCATTCAGCCTTATTGACACTGGACCCACTAGTGATTATCATTCAGCCTTATTGACACTGGACCCACTAGTGATTATCATTCAGCCTTATTGACACTGGACCCACTAGTGATTATCATTCAGCCTTATTGACACTGGACCCACTAGTGATTATCATTCAGCCTTATTGTACCCCTGGACCCACTAGTGATTATCATTCAGCCTTATTGACACTGGACCCACTAGTGATTATCATTCAGCCTTATTGACACTGGACCCACTAGTGATTATCATTCAGCCTTATTGTACCCCTGGACCCACTAGTGATTATCATTCAGCCTTATTGTACCCCTGGACCCACTAGTGATTATCATTCAGCCTTATTGTACCCCTGGACCCACTAGTGATTATCATTCAGCCTTATTGACACTGGACCCACTAGTGATTATCATTCAGCCTTATTGTACCCCTGGACCCACTAGTGATTATCATTCAGCCTTATTGTACCCCTGGACCCACTAGTGATTATCATTCAGCCTTATTGTACCCCTGGACCCACTAGTGATTATCATTCAGCCTTATTGTACCCCTGACCCACTAGTGATTATCATTCAGCCTTATTGTACCTCTGGACCCACTAGTGATTATCATTCAGCCTTATTGTGCTGCTGAACTCACTAGTGATTATCATTCAGCCTTATTGACACTGGACCCACTAGTGATTATCATTCAGCCTTATTGTACCCCTGGACCCACTAGTGATTATCATTCAGCCTTATTGTACCCCTGGACCCACTAGTGATTATCATTCAGCCTTATTGTACCCCTGGACCCACTAGTGATTATCATTCAGCCTTATTGACACTGGACCCACTAGTGATTATCATTCAGCCTTATTGTACCCCTGGACCCACTAGTGATTATCATTCAGCCTTATTGTACCCCTGGACCCACTAGTGATTATCATTCAGCCTTATTGTACCCCTGGACCCACTAGTCATTATCATTCAGCCTTATTGTACCCCTGACCCACTAGTGATTATCATTCAGCCTTATTGTACCTCTGGACCCACTAGTGATTATCATTCAGCCTTATTGACACTGGACCCACTAGTGATTATCATTCAGCCTTATTGTACCCCTGGACCCACTAGTGATTATCATTCAGCCTTATTGTACCCCTGGACCCACTAGTGATTATCATTCAGCCTTATTGTACCCCTGGACCCACTAGTGATTATCATTCAGCCTTATTGACACTGGACCCACTAGTGATTATCATTCAGCCTTATTGTACCCCTGGACCCACTAGTGATTATCATTCAGCCTTATTGTACCCCTGGACCCACTAGTGATTATCATTCAGCCTTATTGTACCCCTGGACCCACTAGTCATTATCATTCAGCCTTATTGTACCCCTGACCCACTAGTGATTATCATTCAGCCTTATTGTACCTCTGGACCCACTAGTGATTATCATTCAGCCTTATTGTGCTGCTGAACTCACTAGTGATTATCATTCAGCCTTATTGACACTGGACCCACTAGTGATTATCATTCAGCCTTATTGTACCCCTGGACCCACTAGTGATTATCATTCAGCCTTATTGACACTGGACCCACTAGTGATTATCATTCAGCCTTATTGTGCTGCTGAACTCACTAGTGATTATCATTCAGCCTTATTGTCCATGAACAACACCCAGGCATTAATACTCCACCACTACCTGTATGTCTTGTCCCTGAACAACACCCTGGTATTAATACTCCTCTACTATCTCTATGTCCCTGAACAACACCCAGGTATTAATACTCCTCTACTACCTCTATGTCCCTGAACAACACCCAGGTATTAATACTCCTCTACTACCTCTATGTCCCTGAACAACACCCAGGCATTAATACTCCTCTACTACCTGTATGTCTTGTCCCTGAACAGCACCCAGGTAGTAATACTCCTCTACTACCTCTATGTCCCTGAACAACACCCAGGTATTACTACTCCTCTACTACCTCTATGTCCCTGAACAACACCCAGGCATTAATACTCCACCACTACCTGTATGTCTTGTCCCTGAACAACACCCAGGTATTAATACTCCTCTACTACCTGTATGTCCCTGAACAACACCCAGGTATTAATACTCCACCACTACCTGTATGTCCCTGAACAACACCCAGGTATTAATACTCCACCACTACCTGTATGTCTTGTCCCTGAACAACACCCAGGTATTAATACTCCTCTACTACCTGTATGTCCCTGAACAACACCCAGGTATTAATACTCCTCTACTACCTCTATGTCCCTGAACAACACCCAGGTATTAATACTCCTCTACGTCACTGAACAACACCCAGGTATTAATACTCCACCACTACCTGTATGTCCCTGAACAACACCCAGGTATTAATACTCCACCACTACCTCTATGTCCCTGAACAACACCCAGGTATTAATACTCCTCTACTACCTCTATGTCCCTGAACAACACCCAGGTATTAATACTCCACCACTACCTGTATGTCTTGTCCCTGAACAACACCCTGGTATTAATACTCCACCACTACCTGTATGTCCCTGAACAACACCCTGGTATTAATACTCCTCTACTACCTGTATGTCCCTGAACAACACCCTGGTATTAATACTCCTTTATTACCTGTATGTCCCTGAACAACACCCTGGTATTAATACTCCACCACTACCTGTATGTCCCTGAACAACACCCTGGTATTAATACTCCTCTACTACCTGTATGTCCCTGAACAACACCCTGGTATTAATACTCCTCTATTACCTGTATGTCCCTGAACAACACCCTGGTATTAATACTCCACCACTACCTGTATGTCCCTGAACAACACCCTGGTATTAATACTCCTCTACTACCTGTATGTCCCTGAACAACACCCAGGCATTAATACTCCTCTACTACCTGTATGTCTTGTCCCTGAACAACACCCTGGTATTAATACTCCACCACTACCTGTATGTCCCTGAACAACACCCTGGTATTAATACTCCTCTACTACCTGTATGTCCCTGAACAACACCCAGGTATTAATACTCCACCACTACCTGTATGTCCCTGAACAACACCCTGGTATTAATACTCCACCACTACCTCTATGTCCCTGAACAACACCCAGGTATTAATACTCCTCTACTACCTGTATGTCCCTGAACCACACCCAGGTATTAATACTCCACCACTACCTGTATGTCTTGTCTGGATGTGAACAGACTATTCCCTTTAAAGGCTCTGTAGGATACAGATGTTAACAATGGAACAAATGCATCACTTGATTATCTGTAGTGCTGGAGGAAAGACACGCAGATGAAACACACACAGAGAAAACACACAGAGACAGAGTTTGAGAGTGTGTTCATTCAGACTGACGTACTCTACATTTTAAACAAACATACTAAATATTCAATTCATGGTTTTAAAATAATTTAGTTAATGTGGCATAAAAAAACACACACATAAAAAAAAAAAAAAAATAGAAGTCAAATGTCGGAGCAGTGTGTGTGCTGAACTTTAGGTCAATGTGATTTGAAATCTCTTTCCACCTGGGGTACAGTGGTAAGGCTTCTTGTCTGCGTGTTCTCTCATGGTCTTTCCCTAACTGGGTAAATATCTTTCCACACTGGGAGCATTGAGAACATTTTATCAGGTTTGGATTTTTTCATGTTCTCTCAGTCGCCTTAACCAGGTAAATCTCTTTCCACACAAAGAGCATTGATGAGGCTTCTCTCCAGAATTAATTTTCTTATGTATTTTCATGCTCCCAACCAGGATAAATCTCTTTCCACATTGAAAGCATTGCTAAGGCTTCTCTCCTGTGTGTGTCCTCTCATGTCTTTTCAGATTCCCTAACTCTGAAAAACTCTTTCTGCACAGAGAGCAGTGGAAAGGCCTCTCTCCTGTGTGTGTCCTCTCATGTCTTTTCAGATGTCTTACCTGGGTAAAAACATTTTCACATTGGGAGCGGTGGTAGGGCTTCTCTCCGGTGTGCAGTCCCCTGTGTTTTTCCAGGCTACCTAACTCTGTAAAACTCTTTCCACAATGGAAGCATTGATGAGGCTTATCTCCTGTGTGTGTCCTCTCGTGTCTTTTCAGGTCACCTAACCAGGTAAAACTCTTTCCACATTGAGAACATTGGTAAATCTTCTCTCCGGTGTGTATTCTTTCATGCTCCTTTAGGTTCCATAACCACCTAAAACTCTTTCCACACTGGGTGCAGTGGTAAGCCTTCTCCCCCGTGTGCATTCTCTTATGCGTTTTCAGGTTCCATAACCGGGTAAAATTCTTTCCACACTGGGAGCAGTGGAAAGGTTTCTCGCCTGTGTGAATTTTTCTATGTTCATTCAGGCTCCCTAAACGGGTAAAATTCTTCCCACACTGTGAGCAGTGGAAAGGTTTCTCTCCTGTGTGTGTTCTCTCATGTTCTGTCTTGTGTTCTGAACGGGTGAAATTCTTTCCACATTGGGAGCATTGAAAAGGTTTCTCTTCTGTGTGTGTTCTCTCATGTTCTTTCTGGTGTTCTAATCGAGTAAAAGTCTTCCCACACTGGGAGCAGTGATGAGGCTTATCTCCTATGTGTGTTCTCTCATGTCTTTTCAGGTGCCCTAATCGTTTAAAACGCTGTTCGCACAGGGAGCAATGGTAAGGCTTCTCCTCTGTGTGCAATTTATTATGTTCTTTCAGGTTCACTAACTGGCTAAATTGCTTTCCACAGTGGGAGCAGTGATGAGGCTTCTCTCCTGTGTGTGTTTTTTCATGTCGTTTCAGGCTGTCTAACCGGGTGAAACTATTTCCACACAGAGAGCAGTGGAGTCGTCTTGCTGGTTTGGACATCTCTGGCTCTGGTTCCTCTGAGTCGGGTCTCTCTCCTGCCAAAGACAGATTATTTAGTTTAACAGCTAGATCAGGGTCTGTTCAATAGAAATTAAACAGAAGCAAGTGGTCTGAAATGGGGATGAAACAGGGAGGGTTTTTGTCTTCTGTTTGCAACACCTTTTGCTACAGTGTGGACTAATGAATATGACCCTGAATTAAACTTTCACACGATAAGAGGCAGATTCCACCCCAAGATAATATTTTTGTTATCTCAGATTCTCTTTCTGAGAAAATCAGGATGAAAGTGGCCATTTTAGGCCCTTTTCTGACCTCTACATGCCTCCTGTCAGACCCCATGACCCCTACATGATACAGACATCATCTAGTCATTATACTGTCAGACTCCATGACCTCTGAACCCTACATGATACAGACATCATCTAGTCGTTATTTAGTCGTAATTTTTTCCTAAAAAGACGTATTTGGGTGTTTTTGGAGCCGATGTCCATGTTAGTTCAGAACCCCCCTACTGCACAACAAGGAGGAGGAAATTAATAGATGGTAGAGGAGGGCATTTGAAATGATTTCCCTATAGAACTAATATCCATACTTTTTTCACATGGAGCCTCTGACTTTAAAGCTGCAGTGTGAAGAAGCTAGCGAGGCTAAATGAGGCTATTTTGTATCCTTACCTGTCCATGTCTACAACAACTCCATTCAGACTAAACAACAGCATACCTGTTGGTTGGTCATTGTAGCCGACTCTTTGTCATTTAACCAACTTCATTCGGTAATTGTAATTCACATGGAGTCTCTGACTGTAGAGCTGCTTGGCTGACAAGAACAAGCTACACGTATGAAAAGTGTGTCGGCTACCGGTATGTATATTTTACAGGGCGCACTCATGAAACTGTCGTGGTCTATCCTTGTATCCTTGCATGGAGAAATGTCACAGAGGGGGTAAGGTTATTTAATGTAAAGAATATTAAAACCTTTTGATCCTACTTGAGACGCAGACGTCTCAAGTAGGCACCTGGAAATGCAAATGCACTACGCTAAATGCTAAATGTACTCGTTAAAACTCAAACGTTCATTAAAATACACATGCAGGGTATTGAATTAAAGCTACACTCGTTGTGAATCTAGCCAACAAGTCAGATTTTTAAAATGCTTTTCGGCGAAAGCATGAGAAGCTATTATCTGATAGCATGCAACACCCCAAAATGCCTGAAGGGGACGTAAACAAAATAATTAGCGTAGCCGGCGCTACACAAAAACGCAGAAATAAAATATAAAACATTCATTACCTTTGACGAGCTTCTTTCTTAGCACTCCTATATGCCCCATAAACATCACTATTGGGTCTTTTTTTCGATTAAATCGGTCCATATATACCCAAAATAGCCATCTATGGAAACTGTGTAATTCAGAAAAAAACATTGTTTCAAAACGCTGCGTCATTTTTTTTAATTAAAAAAGTTGACGATAAACTTTCACAAAACACTTCGAAATACTTTTGTAATCCAACTTTAGGTATTAGTAAACGTTTATAATCTATCAAATTGATCACGGGGCGATGTGTATTCAATAGCTCCACGTCTTCAAATCATGGTCGGAAATCTCTCTTCCAAAACATCCTGTCGGAGACCGGAAGAAATGGAATCCCTCTCCTTCGTTTTCCCAAGAAATAACTCTCAGGAAAATGACGACAATGGCGACATCGTGTGGAAGCTGTAGGAATTGCATCCGTGTCCATATTTAATTTGGTGTCCTTTAAACAATACATGCAAGTGGCGCATGGATATTATTTTCAGCTTTCAGTGACCAGTTTTTCTTGCGCTTTTCGATGAAACACACGCTCTGTTATAGTCACAGCCGTGATTTAACCAGTTTTAGAAACTTCAGAGTGTTTTCTATCCACACATACTAATCATATGCATATACTATATTCCTGGCATGAGTAGCAGGACGCTGAAATGTTGCGCGATTTTTAACAGAATGTTCGAAAAAGTAGGGGGTAAGCTTAAGAGGTAAGCTTAATAACTGTGTCCATCCCTAATCAACCAATCAATGGTTGGGGTAATTAATCAATGGTTGGGGTAATTAATCAATGGTTGGGGTAATTAATCAATGGTTGGGGTAAGTTTCTCAAGAACAAGTGAAATCGCAAAAACAAGTGTCTCGACCCTTCTATAAATAAATATAAATTTGGCTGTATATATATATTTTTTTAATTTAAAAAGCACATTTCTCCTTTAATATGGATGTGACCATTTGAAAGCACAATCTCTGGGACACCAATCACACAGTTTAATTAAACGCTGAACACTGTTCTCTCACTGAACGCACCCCTGAATAACATATTCAAGTGTAAAACGTCAGTAGAACGCCTCTTATTAAAAATCATACATTAGTTGAACAATGGCAAAGTTTGTGCTCCTGTTTTTGAGATAGTACTCACTAGTGTTTATCAGATCTCCAGTCTCCTCTTCGTCTTTCACTCCAAAAGGACCTTTCCTCTTCTTTCACTATGAAATCCTCATCTTCTTCTTTCAATGTGACAGCCTCCTCTTCCTCTCTAAAGGTTCTTCTTTCACTATAACAGCCTCCTCTTCCTCCCTTTTTTCATTCTGAATGATTATTTCTCCTCCTCTACCACTGTGACAGCCTCTGTGATTCTGTGATATTGTGGCATCGGGATCAGAATGATCCTATCAGATTATTTTCTGGGGGGGGGGGGGGGGAAACAGTAGAACCTCTGTAGAACCTTTCTTATGGATCAGCTCTGTGTACCCCCCCCCCCCTCCCCCTCCCCCACTGTAGCTAGTGTTCAGGTGTTATTACTCCTCCACATACAGATGAAACACACAGAGAGACAGAGTTTGAGAGAGTATTCATTCAAACTGATGGTTTATTCTACATTTAAAACAGACATACAAGATATTCAATTCATGTGTATATAAAAAAAAACGTTTGTTTTATTATATTCTGTATAATTGAGTTAATGTGGCATTTAACAAAAAACACATTTAATATATAGAATACAAATGTCAGAGCAGTGTGTTCTCTTGTGAACTTCAGGTCCATGTGATTTGATATCGCTCTACACCCTGGGAGCAGCGGTAAGGCTTTTTGTCTGTGTGTTCCCTCATGGTCTTTCCCTAACTGGGTAAATCTCTCTCCATCTGGGGTACAGTGGTAAGGCTTTCTTGTCTGCGTGTTCCCTCATGCCCGGGTGAATCTCTTTCCACAGTGGGAGCATTGCTAAGGCTTCTCTCCTGTGTGTGTCCTCTTATGTCTTTTCAGATCACCTAACCAGGTAAAACTCTTTCCACATTGAGAACATTTGTATATTTTCTCTCCAGTGTGTATTCTTTCATGCTCCTTTAGGTTCCATAACCGGGCAAAATTCTTTCCACACTGGGAGCAGTGGAAAGGTTTCTCTCCTGTGTGAATTTTCTTATGCTCATTCAGGCTTGCTAACCAGGTAAAATTCTTTCCACACAGGGAACAGTGGAAAGGTTTCTCTCCTGTGTGAATTCTCTTATGCTCATTCAGGCTCCCTAACCGGGTAAAATTATTTCCGCACTGGGAGCAGTGGAAAGGTTTCTCTCCTGTGTGTGTTCTCTCGTGTTTTTTCTGGTGTTCTAATCGGGTAAAACTCTTCCCACAATGGGAGCAGTGATGAGGCTTATCTCCTATGTGTGTTCTCTCGTGTCTTTTCAGATTCATTAACTGGCTAAAACTCTTTCCACAGAGGGAGCAGTGGTGTGGTCTTGCTGGTTTGGACGTCTCTGGCTCTGGTTCCTCTGTGTCTGGCCTCTCTCCTGTCAAAAACAGATTATTTAGTATAACAAAGAGATCAGGGTCATGTTCAATAGAAATTCAACTGAAGCAAACGGACCGAAACTGGGAGGGACAAAATGGGGGAGGGTTGTCTTCTGTTGCAAAACCTTCTGCAACTGTGTGGACTAACGAATATGACCCTGAATGAAACTTCCACACCAGCAAAATACATGATTTACCATTTTCATTTCTATTGGGCATTAAATAATAACCACCGTCTTTTTCTAGGCAATAGTATAGGATAAAACCATTTTACCTATATTATTTAATAAAATACAATTCTGATTTATTTTTTAAACATATACATTTGTCTAGGATGATGGGAGAGGTCCTCCATCTTCACCCTGGTGTGTTATCCCTCTTCACATGTGCATCCTTTAAGTGCGTTTCATTGGTCTGTAATCTGGTCAGTTGCATGTGCATCCTTTAAGTGCGTTTCATTGGTCTGTAATCTGGTCTGTTGCTTGGACAGGTTCCGTTGACTTTAGGTTAATATATGATGTTCATTTTGTCAAGCTATTTACAAAAGGGTCCAGTTTCAGGCAAATTTACACTTATTTTTTTCCATGTCGTGGATGATATTGGTGTTGTTGGTCCAGTCCAGGAGGTATTGGAGGTGATGGATGTTGTTGGTCCAGTCCAGGAGGTATTGGAGGTGATGGATGTTGTTGTCCCAGTCCAGGAGGTATTGGAGGTGATGGATGTTGTTGGTCCAGTCCAGGAGGTATTGGATGTTGTTGGTGTTGTTGGTCCAGTCCAGGAGGTATTGGAGGTGATGGATGTTGTTGGTCCAGTCCAGGAGGTATTGGAGGTGATGGATGTTGTTGTCCCAGTCCAGGAGGTATTGGAGGTGATGGATGTTGTTGGTCCAGTCCAGGAGGTATTGGAGGTGATGGATGTTGTTGGTCCAGTCCAGGAGGTATTGGAGGTGATGGATGTTGTTGGTCCAGTCCAGGAGGTATTGGAGGTGATGGATGTTGTTGGTCCAGTCCAGGAGGTATTGGAGGTGATGGATGTTGTTGGTCCAGTCCAGGAGGTATTGGAGGTGATGGATGTTGTTGGTCCAGTCCAGGAGGTATTGGAGGTGATGGATGTTGTTGGTCCAGTCCAGGAGGTATTGGAGGTGATGGATGTTGTTGGTCCAGTCCAGGAGGTATTGGGGGTGATGGATGTTGTTGGTCCAGTCCAGGAGGTATTGGAGGTGATGGATGTTGTTGGTCCAGTCCAGGAGGTATTGGAGGTGATGGATGTTGTTGGTGTTGTTGGTCCAGTCCAGGAGGTATTGGATGTTGTTGGTTCAGTCCAGGAGGTATTGGAGGTTATGGATGTTGTTGGTCCAGTCCAGGAGGTATTGGGGGTGATGGGTGTTGTTGGTCCAGTCCAGGAGGTATTGGAGGTGATGGATGTTGTTGGTCCAGTCCAGGAGGTATTGGAGGTGATGGATGTTGTTGGTCCAGTCCAGGAGGTATTGGAGGTGATGGATGTTGTTGGTCCAGTCCAGGAGGTATTGGAGGTGATGGATGTTGTTGGTCCAGTCCAGGAGGTATTGGAGGTGATGGATGTTGTTGGTCCAGTCCAGGAGGTATTGGAGGTGATGGATGTTGTTGGTCCAGACCAGAAAGTATTGGAGGTGATGGATGTTGTTGGTCCAGTCCAGGAGGTATTGGAGGTGATGGATGTTGTTGGTCCAGTCCAGGAGGTATTGGAGGTGATGGATGTTGTTGGTCCAGTCCAGGAGGTATTGGGGGTGATGGATGTTGTTGGTCCAGTCCAGGAGGTATTGGAGGTGATGGATGTTGTTGGTGTTGTTGGTCCAGTCCAGGAGGTATTGGAGGTGATGGATGTTGTTGGTCCAGTCCAGGAGGTATTGGAGGTGATCGTCAGTGTCTCGTTATTGTTTTCATTCTTGAGGCTAGAAAGATATTACACAGCAGTTTGTCTGTGTTGTTGAGTGTTTCTGGAGTAATTCCAGGATAAATTATGTTATTTAGGACGTCCACTTTTTCAAAAAATGTTTTTGAGTTCCGAGTTGATGGCTGGGGGCATGTCCAGATACAGTCTGATTGGCCAGAGTGTCTCCAGCATGTGTTTATTGTGGAATATTTTTACTTTAGTTGTTGGTTGTAAAAAAGGGTACAGTGTTTCTGGCAGAATTATTATCCAGGATGTTGAGGATGTGGTGGTGTGGATACTACATATTATTATTATTATCCAGGATGTTGAGGTTGTGGTGGTGTGGATACTACATATTATTATTATTATTATCCAGGATGTTGAGGTTGTGGTGGTGTGGATACTACATATTATTATTATCCAGGATGTTGAGGTTGTGGTGGTGTGGATACTACATATTATTATTATTATCCAGGATGTTGAGGTTGTGGTGGTGTGGATACTACATATTATTATTATTATCCAGGATGTTGAGGTTGTGGTGGTGTGGATACTACATATTATTATTATCCAGGATGTTGAGGTTGTGGTGGTGTGGATACTACATATTATTATTATCCAGGATGTTGAGGTTGTGGTGGTGTGGATACTACATATTATTATTATTATCCAGGATGTTGAGGTTGTGGTGGTGTGGATACTACATATTATTATTATCCAGGATGTTGAGGTTGTGGTGGTGTGGATACTACATATTATTATTATCCAGGATGTTGAGGTTGTGGTGGTGTGGATACTACATATTATTATTATTATTATTATTATTATTATCCAGGATGTTGAGGATGTGGTGGTGTGGATACTACATATTATTATTATTATTATTATTATCCAGGATGTTGAGGTTGTGGTGATGTGGATACTACATATTATTATTATTATCCAGGATGTTGAGGTTGTGGTGGTGTGGATACTACATATTATTATTATCCAGGATGTTGAGGTTGTGGTGGTGTGGATACTACATATTATTATTATCCAGGATGTTGAGGTTGTGGTGGTGTGGATACTACATATTATTATTATCCAGGATGTTGAGGTTGTGGTGGTGGTGTGGATACTACATATTATTATTATCCAGGATGTTGAGGTTGTGGTGGTGTGGATACTACATATTATTATTATTATTATCCAGGATGTTGAGGTTGTGGTGGTGTGGATACTACATATTATTATTATCCAGGATGTTGAGGTTGTGGTGGTGTGGATACTACATATTATTATTATTATTATTATCCAGGATGTTGAGGTTGTGGTGGTGTGGATACTACATATTATTATTATTATCCAGGATGTTGAGGTTGTGGTGGTGTGGATACTACATATTATTATTATTATCCAGGATGTTGAGGTTATCCAGGATGTTGAGGATGTGGTGGTGTGGATACTACATATTATTATTATTATCCAGGATGTTGAGGTTGTGGTGGTGTGGATACTACATATTATTATTATTATTATCCAGGATGTTGAGGTTGTGGTGGTGTGGATACTACATATTATTATTATCCAGGATGTTGAGGTTGTGGTGGTGTGGATACTACATATTATTATTATCCAGGATGTTGAGGTTGTGGTGGTGTGGATACTACATATTATTATTATCCAGGATGTTGAGGTTGTGGTGGTGTGGATACTACATATTATTATTATTATCCAGGATGTTGAGGTTGTGGTGGTGTGGATACTACATATTATTATTATCCAGGATGTTGAGGTTGTGGTGGTGTGGATACTACATATTATTATTATTATCCAGGATGTTGAGGTTGTGGTGGTGTGGATACTATATATTATTATTATCCAGGATGTTGAGGTTGTGGTGGTGTGGATACTACATATTATTATTATTATCCAGGATGTTGAGGTTGTGGTGGTGTGGATACTACATATTATTATTATTATTATCCAGGATGTTGAGGTTGTGGTGGTGTGGATACTACATATTATTATTATTATCCAGGATGTTGAGGTTGTGGTGGTGTGGATACTACATATTATTATTATCCAGGATGTTGAGGTTGTGTGGATACTACATATTATTATTATTATCCAGGATGTTGAGGTTGTGGTGGTGTGGATACTACATATTATTATTATTATTATTATCCAGGATGTTGAGGTTGTGGTGGTGTGGATACTACATATTATTATTATCCAGGATGTTGAGGTTGTGGTGGTGTGGATACTACATATTATTATTATTATCCAGGATGTTGAGGTTGTGGTGGTGTGGATACTACATATTATTATTATTATCCAGGATGTTGAGGTTGTGGTGGTGTGGATACTACATATTATTATTATTATCCAGGATGTTGAGGTTGTGGTGGTGTGGATACTATATATTATTATTATTATTATCCAGGATGTTGAGGTTGTGGTGGTGTGGATACTACATATTATTATTATCCAGGATGTTGAGGTTGTGGTGGTGTGGATACTACATATTATTATTATTATTATCCAGGATGTTGAGGTTGTGGTGGTGTGGATACTACATATTATTATTATTATCCAGGATGTTGAGGTTGTGGTGGTGTGGATACTACATATTATTATTATTATTATTATTATCCAGGATGTTGAGGTTGTGGTGGTGTGGATACTACATATTATTATTATTATTATCCAGGATGTTGAGGTTGTGGTGGTGTGGATACTACATATTATTATTATTATCCAGGATGTTGAGGTTGTGGTGGTGTGGATACTACATATTATTATTATTATCCAGGATGTTGAGGTTGTGGTGGTGTGGATACTACATATTATTATTATCCAGGATGTTGAGGTTGTGGTAGTGTGGATACTACATATTATTATTATCCAGGATGTTGAGGTTGTGGTGGTGTGGATACTATATATTATTATTATCCAGGATGTTGAGGTTGTGGTGGTGTGGATACTACATATTATTATTATCCAGGATGTTGAGGTTGTGGTGGTGTGGATACTACATATTATTATTATTATTATCCAGGATGTTGAGGTTGTGGTGGTGTGGATACTACATATTATTATTATCCAGGATGTTGAGGTTGTGGTGGTGTGGATACTCCATATTATTATTATTATCCAGGATATTGAGGTTGTGGTGGTGTGGATACTACATATTATTATTATTATCCAGGATGTTGAGGTTGTGGTGGTGTGGATACTCCATATTATTATTATTATCCAGGATGTTGAGGTTGTGGTGGTGTGGATACTACATATTATTATTATTATCCAGGATGTTGAGGTTGTGGTGGTGTGGATACTCCATATTATTATTATTATCCAGGATGTTGAGGTTGTGGTGGTGTGGATACTACATATTATTATTATCCAGGATGTTGAGGTTGTGGTGGTGTGGATACTACATATTATTATTATTATCCAGGATGTTGAGGTTGTGGTGGTGTGGATACTACATATTATTATTATCCAGGATGTTGAGGTTGTGGTGGTGTGGATACTACATATTATTATTATTATCCAGGATGTTGAGGTTGTGGTGGTGTGGATACTACATATTATTATTATTATCCAGGATGTTGAGGTTGTGGTGGTGTGGATACTACATATTATTATTATTATTATTATCCAGGATGTTGAGGTTGTGGTGGTGTGGATACTACATATTATTATTATTATCCAGGATGTTGAGGTTGTGGTGGTGTGGATACTACATATTATTATTATAATTATTATTATCCAGGATGTTGAGGTTGTGGTGGTGTGGATACTACATATTATTATTATCCAGGATGTTGAGGTTGTGGTGGTGTGGATACTACATATTATTATTATAATTATTATTATCCAGGATGTTGAGGTTGTGGTGGTGTGGATACTACATATTATTATTATCCAGGATGTTGAGGTTGTGGTGGTGTGGATACTACATATTATTATTATTATCCAGGATGTTGAGGTTGTGGTGGTGTGGATACTACATATTATTATTATTATCCAGGATGTTGAGGTTGTGGTGGTGTGGATACTACATATTATTATTATTATCCAGGATGTTGAGGTTGTGGTGGTGTGGATACTACATATTATTATTATTATCCAGGATGTTGAGGTTGTGGTGGTGTGGATACTACATATTATTATTATTATCCAGGATGTTGAGGTTGTGGTGGTGTGGATACTACATATTATTATTATCCAGGATGTTGAGGTTGTGGTGGTGTGGATACTACATATTATTATTATCCAGGATGTTGAGGTTGTGGTGGTGTGGATACTACATATTATTATTATTATCCAGGATGTTGAGGTTGTGGTGGTGTGGATACTACATATTATTATTATCCAGGATGTTGAGGTTGTGGTGGTGTGGATACTACATATTATTATTATTATCCAGGATGTTGAGGTTGTGGTGGTGTGGATACTACATATTATTATTATTATCCAGGATGTTGAGGTTGTGGTGGTGTGGATACTACATATTATTATTATCCAGGATGTTGAGGTTGTGGTGGTGTGGATACTACATATTATTATTATTATCCAGGATGTTGAGGTTGTGGTGGTGAGGATACTACATATTATTATTATCCAGGATGTTGAGGTTGTGGTGGTGTGGATACTACATATTATTATTATCCAGGATGTTGATGTTGTGGTGGTGAGGATACTACATATTATTATTATTATCCAGGATGTTGAGGTTGTGGTGGTGGTGTGGATACTACATATTATTATTATCCAGGATGTTGAGGTTGTGGTGGTGTGGATACTACATATTATTATTATTATCCAGGATGTTGAGGTTGTGGTGGTGTGGATACTACATATTATTATTATCCAGGATGTTGAGGTTGTGGTGGTGTGGATACTACATATTATTATTATCCAGGATGTTGAGGTTGTGGTGGTGTGGATACTACATATTATTATTATTATCCAGGATGTTGAGGTTGTGGTGGTGTGGATACTACATATTATTATTATTATCATCCAGGATGTTGAGGTTGTGGTGGTGTGGATACTACATATTATTATCCAGGATGTTGAGGTTGTTGTGGTGTGGATACTACATATTATTATTATTATCCAGGATGTTGAGGTTGTGGTGGTGTGGATACTACATATTATTATTATCCAGGATGTTGAGGTTGTTGTGGTGTGGATACTACATATTATTATTATTATCCAGGATGTTGAGGTTGTGGTGGTGTGGATACTACATATTATTATTATTATTATTATCCAGGATGTTGAGGTTGTGGTGGTGTGGATACTACATATTATTATTATTATCCAGGATGTTGAGGTTGTGGTGGTGTGGATACTACATATTATTATTATTATCCAGGATGTTGAGGTTGTGGTGGTGTGGATACTACATATTACTATTATTATCCAGGATGTTGAGGTTGTGGTAGTGTGGATACTACATATTATTATTATCCAGGATGTTGAGGTTGTGGTGGTGTGGATACTACATATTAGTATTATCCAGGATGTTGAGGTTGTGGTGGTGTGGATACTACATATTATTATTATTATCCAGGATGTTGAGGTTGTGGTAGTGTGGATACTACATATTATTATTATCCAGGATGTTGAGGTTGTGGTGGTGTGGATACTACATATTAGTATTATCCAGGATGTTGAGGTTGTGGTGGTGTGGATACTACATATTATTATTATCCAGGATGTTGAGGTTGTGGTGGTGTGGATACTACATATTATTATTATTATTATTATCCAGGATGTTGAGGTTGTGGTGGTGTGGATACTACATATTATTATTATCCAGGATGTTGAGGTTGTGGTGGTGTGGATACTACATATTATTATTATCCAGGATGTTGAGGTTGTGGTGGTGTGGATACTACATATTATTATTATTATCCAGGATGTTGAGGTTGTGGTGGTGTGGATACTACATATTATTATTATTATCCAGGATGTTGAGGTTGTGGTGGTGTGGATACTACATATTATTATTATTATCCAGGATGTTGAGGTTGTGGTGGTGTGGATACTACATATTATTATTATTATTATTATCCAGGATGTTGAGGTTGTGGTGGTGTGGATACTACATATTATTATTATCCAGGATGTTGAGGTTGTTGTGGTGTGGATACTACATATTATTATTATCCAGGATGTTGAGGTTGTGGTGGTGTGGATACTACATATTATTATTATTATCCAGGATGTTGAGGTTGTGGTGGTGTGGATACTACATATTATTATTATTATCCAGGATGTTGAGGTTGTGGTGGTGTGGATACTACATATTATTATTATCCAGGATGTTGAGGTTGTGGTGGTGTGGATACTACATATTATTATTATTATCCAGGATGTTGAGGTTGTGGTGGTGTGGATACTACATATTATTATTATTATCATCCAGGATGTTGAGGTTGTGGTGGTGTGGATACTACATATTATTATTATCCAGGATGTTGATGTTGTGGTGGTGTGGATACTACATATTATTATCCAGGATGTTGAGGTTGTTGTGGTGTGGATACTACATATTATTATTATCCAGGATGTTGAGGTTGTGGTGGTGTGGATACTACATATTATTATTATTATCCAGGATGTTGAGGTTGTGGTGGTGTGGATACTACATGTTATTATTATCCAGGATGTTGAGGTTGTTGTGGTGTGGATACTACATATTATTATTATCCAGGATGTTGAGGTTGTGGTGGTGTGGATACTACATATTATTATTATTATCCAGGATGTTGAGGTTGTGGTGGTGTGGATACTACATATTATTATTATTATCCAGGATGTTGAGGTTGTGGTGGTGTGGATACTACATATTATTATTATCCAGGATGTTGAGGTTGTGGTGGTGTGGATACTACATATTATTATTATTATCCAGGATGTTGAGGTTGTGGTGGTGAGGATACTACATATTATTATTATCCAGGATGTTGAGGTTGTGGTGGTGTGGATACTACATATTATTATTATCCAGGATGTTGATGTTGTGGTGGTGAGGATACTACATATTATTATTATTATCCAGGATGTTGAGGTTGTGGTGGTGGTGTGGATACTACATATTATTATTATCCAGGATGTTGAGGTTGTGGTGGTGTGGATACTACATATTATTATTATTATCCAGGATGTTGAGGTTGTGGTGGTGTGGATACTACATATTATTATTATCCAGGATGTTGAGGTTGTGGTGGTGTGGATACTACATATTATTATTATTATCCAGGATGTTGAGGTTGTGGTGGTGTGGATACTACATATTATTATTATTATCCAGGATGTTGAGGTTGTGGTGGTGTGGATACTACATATTATTATCCAGGATGTTGAGGTTGTTGTGGTGTGGATACTACATATTATTATTATTATCCAGGATGTTGAGGTTGTGGTGGTGTGGATACTACATATTATTATTATCCAGGATGTTGAGGTTGTTGTGGTGTGGATACTACATATTATTATTATTATCCAGGATGTTGAGGTTGTGGTGGTGTGGATACTACATATTATTATTATCCAGGATGTTGAGGTTGTGGTGGTGTGGATACTACATATTACTATTATTATCCAGGATGTTGAGGTTGTGGTAGTGTGGATACTACATATTATTATTATCCAGGATGTTGAGGTTGTGGTGGTGTGGATACTACATATTAGTATTATCCAGGATGTTGAGGTTGTGGTGGTGTGGATACTACATATTATTATTATTATCCAGGATGTTGAGGTTGTGGTAGTGTGGATACTACATATTATTATTATCCAGGATGTTGAGGTTGTGGTGGTGTGGATACTACATATTATTATTATCCAGGATGTTGAGGTTGTGGTGGTGTGGATACTACATATTATTATTATTATTATTATCCAGGATGTTGAGGTTGTGGTGGTGTGGATACTACATATTATTATTATCCAGGATGTTGAGGTTGTGGTGGTGTGGATACTACATATTATTATTATCCAGGATGTTGAGGTTGTGGTGGTGTGGATACTACATATTATTATTATTATCCAGGATGTTGAGGTTGTGGTGGTGTGGATACTACATATTATTATTATTATCCAGGATGTTGAGGTTGTGGTGGTGTGGATACTACATATTATTATTATCCAGGATGTTGAGGTTGTTGTGGTGTGGATACTACATATTATTATTATCCAGGATGTTGAGGTTGTGGTGGTGTGGATACTACATATTATTATTATTATCCAGGATGTTGAGGTTGTGGTGGTGTGGATACTACATATTATTATTATTATCCAGGATGTTGAGGTTGTGGTGGTGTGGATACTACATATTATTATTATTATTATTATCCAGGATGTTGAGGTTGTGGTGGTGTGGATACTACATATTATTATTATCCAGGATGTTGAGGTTGTTGTGGTGTGGATACTACATATTATTATTATCCAGGATGTTGAGGTTGTGGTGGTGTGGATACTACATATTATTATTATTATCCAGGATGTTGAGGTTGTGGTGGTGTGGATACTACATATTATTATTATTATCCAGGATGTTGAGGTTGTGGTGGTGTGGATACTACATATTATTATTATTATTATCCAGGATGTTGAGGTTGTGGTGGTGTGGATACTACATATTATTATTATCCAGGATGTTGAGGTTGTGGTGGTGTGGATACTCCATATTATTATTATTATCCAGGATGTTGAGGTTGTGGTGGTGTGGATACTACATATTATTATTATTATCCAGGATGTTGAGGTTGTGGTGGTGTGGATACTCCATATTATTATTATTATCCAGGATGTTGAGGTTGTGGTGGTGTGGATACTACATATTATTATTATTATCCAGGATGTTGAGGTTGTGGTGGTGTGGATACTCCATATTATTATTATTATCCAGGATGTTGAGGTTGTGGTGGTGTGGATACTACATATTATTATTATCCAGGATGTTGAGGTTGTGGTGGTGTGGATACTACATATTATTATTATTATCCAGGATGTTGAGGTTGTGGTGGTGTGGATACTACATATTATTATTATCCAGGATGTTGAGGTTGTGGTGGTGTGGATACTACATATTATTATTATTATCCAGGATGTTGAGGTTGTGGTGGTGTGGATACTACATATTATTATTATTATCCAGGATGTTGAGGTTGTGGTGGTGTGGATACTACATATTATTATTATTATTATTATCCAGGATGTTGAGGTTGTGGTGGTGTGGATACTACATATTATTATTATTATCCAGGATGTTGAGGTTGTGGTGGTGTGGATACTACATATTATTATTATAATTATTATTATCCAGGATGTTGAGGTTGTGGTGGTGTGGATACTACATATTATTATTATCCAGGATGTTGAGGTTGTGGTGGTGTGGATACTACATATTATTATTATAATTATTATTATCCAGGATGTTGAGGTTGTGGTGGTGTGGATACTACATATTATTATTATCCAGGATGTTGAGGTTGTGGTGGTGTGGATACTACATATTATTATTATTATCCAGGATGTTGAGGTTGTGGTGGTGTGGATACTACATATTATTATTATTATCCAGGATGTTGAGGTTGTGGTGGTGTGGATACTACATATTATTATTATTATCCAGGATGTTGAGGTTGTGGTGGTGTGGATACTACATATTATTATTATTATCCAGGATGTTGAGGTTGTGGTGGTGTGGATACTACATATTATTATTATTATCCAGGATGTTGAGGTTGTGGTGGTGTGGATACTACATATTATTATTATTATCCAGGATGTTGAGGTTGTGGTGGTGTGGATACTACATATTATTATTATCCAGGATGTTGAGGTTGTGGTGGTGTGGATACTACATATTATTATTATCCAGGATGTTGAGGTTGTGGTGGTGTGGATACTACATATTATTATTATTATCCAGGATGTTGAGGTTGTGGTGGTGTGGATACTACATATTATTATTATCCAGGATGTTGAGGTTGTGGTGGTGTGGATACTACATATTATTATTATTATCCAGGATGTTGAGGTTGTGGTGGTGTGGATACTACATATTATTATTATTATCCAGGATGTTGAGGTTGTGGTGGTGTGGATACTACATATTATTATTATCCAGGATGTTGAGGTTGTGGTGGTGTGGATACTACATATTATTATTATTATCCAGGATGTTGAGGTTGTGGTGGTGAGGATACTACATATTATTATTATCCAGGATGTTGAGGTTGTGGTGGTGTGGATACTACATATTATTATTATCCAGGATGTTGATGTTGTGGTGGTGAGGATACTACATATTATTATTATTATCCAGGATGTTGAGGTTGTGGTGGTGGTGTGGATACTACATATTATTATTATCCAGGATGTTGAGGTTGTGGTGGTGTGGATACTACATATTATTATTATTATCCAGGATGTTGAGGTTGTGGTGGTGTGGATACTACATATTATTATTATCCAGGATGTTGAGGTTGTGGTGGTGTGGATACTACATATTATTATTATCCAGGATGTTGAGGTTGTGGTGGTGTGGATACTACATATTATTATTATTATCCAGGATGTTGAGGTTGTGGTGGTGTGGATACTACATATTATTATTATTATCCAGGATGTTGAGGTTGTGGTGGTGTGGATACTACATATTATTATCCAGGATGTTGAGGTTGTTGTGGTGTGGATACTACATATTATTATTATTATCCAGGATGTTGAGGTTGTGGTGGTGTGGATACTACATATTATTATTATCCAGGATGTTGAGGTTGTTGTGGTGTGGATACTACATATTATTATTATTATCCAGGATGTTGAGGTTGTGGTGGTGTGGATACTACATATTATTATTATTATTATTATCCAGGATGTTGAAGTTGTGGTGGTGTGGATACTACATATTATTATTATTATCCAGGATGTTGAGGTTGTGGTGGTGTGGATACTACATATTATTATTATTATCCAGGATGTTGAGGTTGTGGTGGTGTGGATACTACATATTACTATTATTATCCAGGATGTTGAGGTTGTGGTAGTGTGGATACTACATATTATTATTATCCAGGATGTTGAGGTTGTGGTGGTGTGGATACTACATATTAGTATTATCCAGGATGTTGAGGTTGTGGTGGTGTGGATACTACATATTATTATTATTATCCAGGATGTTGAGGTTGTGGTAGTGTGGATACTACATATTATTATTATCCAGGATGTTGAGGTTGTGGTGGTGTGGATACTACATATTAGTATTATCCAGGATGTTGAGGTTGTGGTGGTGTGGATACTACATATTATTATTATCCAGGATGTTGAGGTTGTGGTGGTGTGGATACTACATATTATTATTATTATTATTATCCAGGATGTTGAGGTTGTGGTGGTGTGGATACTACATATTATTATTATCCAGGATGTTGAGGTTGTGGTGGTGTGGATACTACATATTATTATTATCCAGGATGTTGAGGTTGTGGTGGTGTGGATACTACATATTATTATTATTATCCAGGATGTTGAGGTTGTGGTGGTGTGGATACTACATATTATTATTATTATCCAGGATGTTGAGGTTGTGGTGGTGTGGATACTACATATTATTATTATTATCCAGGATGTTGAGGTTGTGGTGGTGTGGATACTACATATTATTATTATTATTATTATCCAGGATGTTGAGGTTGTGGTGGTGTGGATACTACATATTATTATTATCCAGGATGTTGAGGTTGTTGTGGTGTGGATACTACATATTATTATTATCCAGGATGTTGAGGTTGTGGTGGTGTGGATACTACATATTATTATTATTATCCAGGATGTTGAGGTTGTGGTGGTGTGGATACTACATATTATTATTATTATCCAGGATGTTGAGGTTGTGGTGGTGTGGATACTACATATTATTATTATCCAGGATGTTGAGGTTGTGGTGGTGTGGATACTACATATTATTATTATTATCCAGGATGTTGAGGTTGTGGTGGTGTGGATACTACATATTATTATTATTATCATCCAGGATGTTGAGGTTGTGGTGGTGTGGATACTACATATTATTATTATCCAGGATGTTGATGTTGTGGTGGTGTGGATACTACATATTATTATCCAGGATGTTGAGGTTGTTGTGGTGTGGATACTACATATTATTATTATCCAGGATGTTGAGGTTGTGGTGGTGTGGATACTACATATTATTATTATTATCCAGGATGTTGAGGTTGTGGTGGTGTGGATACTACATGTTATTATTATCCAGGATGTTGAGGTTGTTGTGGTGTGGATACTACATATTATTATTATCCAGGATGTTGAGGTTGTGGTGGTGTGGATACTACATATTATTATTATTATCCAGGATGTTGAGGTTGTGGTGGTGTGGATACTACATATTATTATTATTATCCAGGATGTTGAGGTTGTGGTGGTGTGGATACTACATATTATTATTATCCAGGATGTTGAGGTTGTGGTGGTGTGGATACTACATATTATTATTATTATCCAGGATGTTGAGGTTGTGGTGGTGAGGATACTACATATTATTATTATCCAGGATGTTGAGGTTGTGGTGGTGTGGATACTACATATTATTATTATCCAGGATGTTGATGTTGTGGTGGTGAGGATACTACATATTATTATTATTATCCAGGATGTTGAGGTTGTGGTGGTGGTGTGGATACTACATATTATTATTATCCAGGATGTTGAGGTTGTGGTGGTGTGGATACTACATATTATTATTATTATCCAGGATGTTGAGGTTGTGGTGGTGTGGATACTACATATTATTATTATCCAGGATGTTGAGGTTGTGGTGGTGTGGATACTACATATTATTATTATTATCCAGGATGTTGAGGTTGTGGTGGTGTGGATACTACATATTATTATTATTATCCAGGATGTTGAGGTTGTGGTGGTGTGGATACTACATATTATTATCCAGGATGTTGAGGTTGTTGTGGTGTGGATACTACATATTATTATTATTATCCAGGATGTTGAGGTTGTGGTGGTGTGGATACTACATATTATTATTATCCAGGATGTTGAGGTTGTTGTGGTGTGGATACTACATATTATTATTATTATCCAGGATGTTGAGGTTGTGGTGGTGTGGATACTACATATTATTATTATCCAGGATGTTGAGGTTGTGGTGGTGTGGATACTACATATTACTATTATTATCCAGGATGTTGAGGTTGTGGTAGTGTGGATACTACATATTATTATTATCCAGGATGTTGAGGTTGTGGTGGTGTGGATACTACATATTAGTATTATCCAGGATGTTGAGGTTGTGGTGGTGTGGATACTACATATTATTATTATTATCCAGGATGTTGAGGTTGTGGTAGTGTGGATACTACATATTATTATTATCCAGGATGTTGAGGTTGTGGTGGTGTGGATACTACATATTATTATTATCCAGGATGTTGAGGTTGTGGTGGTGTGGATACTACATATTATTATTATTATTATTATCCAGGATGTTGAGGTTGTGGTGGTGTGGATACTACATATTATTATTATCCAGGATGTTGAGGTTGTGGTGGTGTGGATACTACATATTATTATTATCCAGGATGTTGAGGTTGTGGTGGTGTGGATACTACATATTATTATTATTATCCAGGATGTTGAGGTTGTGGTGGTGTGGATACTACATATTATTATTATTATCCAGGATGTTGAGGTTGTGGTGGTGTGGATACTACATATTATTATTATCCAGGATGTTGAGGTTGTTGTGGTGTGGATACTACATATTATTATTATCCAGGATGTTGAGGTTGTGGTGGTGTGGATACTACATATTATTATTATTATCCAGGATGTTGAGGTTGTGGTGGTGTGGATACTACATATTATTATTATTATCCAGGATGTTGAGGTTGTGGTGGTGTGGATACTACATATTATTATTATTATTATTATCCAGGATGTTGAGGTTGTGGTGGTGTGGATACTACATATTATTATTATCCAGGATGTTGAGGTTGTTGTGGTGTGGATACTACATATTATTATTATCCAGGATGTTGAGGTTGTGGTGGTGTGGATACTACATATTATTATTATTATCCAGGATGTTGAGGTTGTGGTGGTGTGGATACTACATATTATTATTATTATCCAGGATGTTGAGGTTGTGGTGGTGTGGATACTACATATTATTATTATCCAGGATGTTGAGGTTGTGGTAGTGTGGATACTACATATTATTATTATCCAGGATGTTGAGGTTGTGGTGGTGTGGATACTACATATTATTATTATCCAGGATGTTGAGGTTGTGGTGGTGTGGATACTACATGTTATTATCCAGGATGTTGAGGTTGTGGTGGTGTGGATACTACATATTATTATTATTATCCAGGATGTTGAGGTTGTGGTGGTGTGGATACTACATATTATTATCCAGGATGTTGAGGTTGTGGTGGTGTGGATACTACATATTACTATTATTATCCAGGATGTTGAGGTTGTGGTAGTGTGGATACTACATATTATTATTATCCAGGATGTTGAGGTTGTGGTGGTGTGGATACTACATATTATTATTATTATCCAGGATGTTGAGGTTGTGGTGGTGTGGATACTACATATTATTATTATTATCCAGGATGTTGAGGTTGTGGTGGTGTGGATACTACATATTATTATTATCCAGGATGTTGAGGTTGTGGTGGTGTGGATACTACATATTATTATTATTATCCAGGATGTTGAGGTTGTGGTGGTGTGGATACTGCATATTATTATTATCCAGGATGTTGAGGTTGTGGTGGTGTGGATACTACATATTATTATTATCCAGGATGTTGAGGTTGTGGTGGTGTGGATACTACATATTATTATTATCCAGGATGTTGAGGTTGTGGTGGTGTGGATACTACATATTATTATTATCCAGGATGTTGAGGTTGTGGTGGTGTGGATACTACATATTATTATTATCCAGGATGTTGAGGTTGTGGTGGTGTGGATACTACATATTATTATTATTATCCAGGATGTTGAGGTTGTGGTGGTGTGGATACTACATATTATTATTATTATCCAGGATGTTGAGGTTGTGGTGGTGTGGATACTACATATTATTATTATTATTATCCAGGATGTTGAGGTTGTGGTGGTGTGGATACTACATGTTATTATCCAGGATGTTGAGGTTGTGGTGGTGTGGATACTACATATTATTATTATTATCCAGGATGTTGAGGTTGTGGTGGTGTGGATACTACATATTATTATTATCCAGGATGTTGAGGTTGTTGTGGTGTGGATACTACATATTATTATTATCCAGGATGTTGAGGTTGTGGTGGTGTGGATACTACATATTATTATTATCCAGGATGTTGAGGTTGTGGTGGTGTGGATACTACATATTATTATTATCCAGGATGTTGAGGTTGTGGTGGTGTGGATACTACATATTATTATTATCCAGGATGTTGAGGTTGTGGTGGTGTGGATACTACATATTATTATTATCCAGGATGTTGAGGTTGTGGTGGTGTGGATACTACATATTATTATTATCCAGGATGTTGAGGTTGTGGTGGTGTGGATACTACATATTATTATTATTATCCAGGATGTTGAGGTTGTGGTGGTGTGGATACTACATATTATTATTATCCAGGATGTTGAGGTTGTGGTGGTGTGGATACTACATATTATTATTATCCAGGATGTTGAGGTTGTGGTGGTGTGGATACTACATATTATTATTATTATCCAGGATGTTGAGGTTGTGGTGGTGTGGATACTACATATTATTATTATCCAGGATGTTGAGGTTGTGGTGGTGTGGATACTACATATTATTATTATTATTATTATCCAGGATGTTGAGGTTGTGGTGGTGTGGATACTACATATTATTATTATCCAGGATGTTGAGGTTGTGGTGGTGTGGATACTACATGTTATTATCCAGGATGTTGAGGTTGTGGTGGTGTGGATACTACATATTATTATTATTATTATTATCCAGGATGTTGAGGTTGTGGTGGTGTGGATACTACATATTATTATTATCCAGGATGTTGAGGTTGTGGTGGTGTGGATACTACATATTATTATTATTATCCAGGATGTTGAGGTTGTGGTGGTGTGGATACTACATATTATTATTATTATCCAGGATGTTGAGGTTGTGGTGGTGTGGATACTACATATTATTATTATCCAGGATGTTGAGGTTGTGGTAGTGTGGATACTACATATTATTATTATCCAGGATGTTGAGGTTGTGGTGGTGTGGATACTACATATTATTATTATCCAGGATGTTGAGGTTGTGGTGGTGTGGATACTACATGTTATTATCCAGGATGTTGAGGTTGTGGTGGTGTGGATACTACATATTATTATTATTATCCAGGATGTTGAGGTTGTGGTGGTGTGGATACTACATATTATTATTATCCAGGATGTTGAGGTTGTGGTAGTGTGGATACTACATATTATTATTATCCAGGATGTTGAGGTTGTGGTGGTGTGGATACTACATATTATTATTATCCAGGATGTTGAGGTTGTGGTGGTGTGGATACTACATGTTATTATCCAGGATGTTGAGGTTGTGGTGGTGTGGATACTACATATTATTATTATTATCCAGGATGTTGAGGTTGTGGTGGTGTGGATACTACATATTATTATCCAGGATGTTGAGGTTGTGGTGGTGTGGATACTACATATTACTATTATTATCCAGGATGTTGAGGTTGTGGTAGTGTGGATACTACATATTATTATTATCCAGGATGTTGAGGTTGTGGTGGTGTGGATACTACATATTATTATTATTATCCAGGATGTTGAGGTTGTGGTGGTGTGGATACTACATATTATTATTATTATCCAGGATGTTGAGGTTGTGGTGGTGTGGATACTACATATTATTATTATTATTATTATTATCCAGGATGTTGAGGTTGTGGTGGTGTGGATACTACATATTATTATTATCCAGGATGTTGAGGTTGTGGTGGTGTGGATACTACATATTATTATTATCCAGGATGTTGAGGTTGTGGTGGTGTGGATACTACATATTATTATTATTATCCAGGATGTTGAGGTTGTGGTGGTGTGGATACTACATATTATTATTATTATCCAGGATGTTGAGGTTGTGGTGGTGTGGATACTACATATTATTATTATCCAGGATGTTGAGGTTGTGGTGGTGTGGATACTACATATTATTATTATCCAGGATGTTGAGGTTGTGGTGGTGTGGATACTACATATTACTATTATCCAGGATGTTGAGGTTGTGGTGGTGTGGATACTACATATTATTATTATCCAGGATGTTGAGGTTGTGGTGGTGTGGATACTACATATTATTATTATCCAGGATGTTGAGGTTGTGGTGGTGTGGATACTACATATTATTATTATTATCCAGGATGTTGAGGTTGTGGTGGTGTGGATACTACATATTATTATTATTATCCAGGATGTTGAGGTTGTGGTGGTGTGGATACTACATATTATTATTATTATTATTATCCAGGATGTTGAGGTTGTGGTGGTGTGGATACTACATGTTATTATTATCCAGGATGTTGAGGTTGTTGTGGTGTGGATACTACATGTTATTATTATCCAGGATGTTGAGGTTGTGGTGGTGTGGATACTACATATTATTATTATCCAGGATGTTGAGGTTGTGGTGGTGTGGATACTACATATTATTATTATTATTATCCAGGATGTTGAGGTTGTGGTGGTGTGGATACTACATATTATTATTATTATCCAGGATGTTGAGGTTGTGGTGGTGTGGATACTACATATTATTATTATCCAGGATGTTGAGGTTGTGGTGGTGTGGATACTACATATTATTATTATCCAGGATGTTGAGGTTGTGGTGGTGTGGATACTACATATTATTATTATTATCCAGGATGTTGAGGTTGTGGTGGTGTGGATACTACATATTATTATTATTATCCAGGATGTTGAGGTTGTGGTGGTGTGGATACTACATATTATTATTATTATCCAGGATGTTGAGGTTGTGGTGGTGTGGATACTACATATTATTATTATCCAGGATGTTGAGGTTGTGGTGGTGTGGATACTACATATTATTATTATTATCCAGGATGTTGAGGTTGTGGTGGTGTGGATACTACATATTATTATTATTATCCAGGATGTTGAGGTTGTGGTGGTGTGGATACTACATATTATTATTATTATCCAGGATGTTGAGGTTGTTGTGGTGTGGATACTACATATTATTATTATTATCCAGGATGTTGAGGTTGTGGTGGTGTGGATACTACATATTATTATTATTATTATCCAGGATGTTGAGGTTGTGGTGGTGTGGATACTACATATTATTATTATTATTATTATTATTATCCAGGATGTTGAGGATGTGGTGGTGTGGATACTACATATTATTATTATTATTATCCAGGATGTTGAGGTTGTGGTGGTGTGGATACTACATATTATTATTATTATCCAGGATGTTGAGGTTGTGGTGGTGTGGATACTACATATTATTATTATTATCCAGGATGTTGAGGTTGTGGTGGTGTGGATACTACATATTATTATTATTATCCAGGATGTTGAGGTTGTGGTGGTGTGGATACTACATATTATTATTATCCAGGATGTTGAGGTTGTGGTGGTGTGGATACTACATATTATTATTATCCAGGATGTTGAGGTTGTGGTGGTGTGGATACTACATATTATTATTATCCAGGATGTTGAGGTTGTGGTGGTGTGGATACTACATATTATTATTATTATCCAGGATGTTGAGGTTGTGGTGGTGTGGATACTACATATTATTATTATTATCCAGGATGTTGAGGTTGTGGTGGTGTGGATACTACATATTATTATTATTATCCAGGATGTTGAGGTTGTGGTGGTGTGGATACTACATATTATTATTATTATTATTATTATCCAGGATGTTGAGGATGTGGTGGTGTGGATACTACATATTATTATTATTATTATTATTATCCAGGATGTTGAGGTTGTGGTGATGTGGATACTACATATTATTATTATTATCCAGGATGTTGAGGTTGTGGTGGTGTGGATACTACATATTATTATTATTATTATTATCCAGGATGTTGAGGTTGTGGTGGTGTGGATACTACATATTATTATTATTATCCAGGATGTTGAGGTTGTGGTGGTGTGGATACTACATATTATTATTATTCAGGATGTTGAGGTTGTGGTGGTGTGGATACTACATATTATTATTATTATCCAGGATGTTGAGGTTGTGGTGGTGTGGATACTACATATTATTATTATCCAGGATGTTGAGGTTGTGGTGGTGTGGATACTACATATTATTATTATCCAGGATGTTGAGGTTGTGGTGGTGTGGATACTACATATTATTATTATTATCCAGGATGTTGAGGTTGTGGTGGTGTGGATACTACATATTATTATTATCCAGGATGTTGAGGTTGTGGTGGTGTGGATACTACATATTATTATTATTATCCAGGATGTTGAGGTTGTGGTAGTGTGGATACTACATATTATTATTATCCAGGATGTTGAAGTTGTGGTGGTGTGGATACTACATATTATTATTATCCAGGATGTTGAAGTTGTGGTGGTGTGGATACTACATATTATTATTATCCAGGATGTTGAGATTGTGGTGGTGTGGATACTACATATTATTATTATTATCCAGGATGTTGAGGTTGTGGTGGTGTGGATACTACATATTATTATTATCCAGGATGTTGAGGTTGTGGTGGTGTGGATACTACATATTATTATTATCCAGGATGTTGAGGTTGTGGTGGTGTGGATACTACATATTATTATTATTATCCAGGATGTTGAGGTTGTGGTGGTGTGGATACTACATATTATTATTATCCAGGATGTTGAGGTTGTGGTGGTGTGGATACTACATATTATTATTATCCAGGATGTTGAGGTTGTGGTGGTGTGGATACTACATATTATTATTATTATCCAGGATGTTGAGGTTGTGGTGGTGTGGATACTACATATTATTATTATTATTATTATTATCCAGGATGTTGAGGTTGTGGTGGTGTGGATACTACATATTATTATTATTATCCAGGATGTTGAGGTTGTGGTGGTGTGGATACTACATATTATTATTATTATCCAGGATGTTGAGGTTGTGGTGGTGTGGATACTACATATTATTATTATCCAGGATGTTGAGGTTGTGGTGGTGTGGATACTACATATTATTATTATTATCCAGGATGTTGAGGTTGTGGTGGTGTGGATACTACATATTATTATTATCCAGGATGTTGAGGTCGGGGCCACAGCTGCCTATGTGCCAGGGTCAGTCTGTTATATCTGGTGTAATTCTCCTGTCTTGTCTTTTGTCCTGTGTCAATTTAAGTATGCTCCCTCAAATTCTCTCTCTCTCCCTCCCCTCACGGAGAACCTGAGCCCTGGGACCATGCCTCAGGACTACATGGCCTGATGACTCCTGGCTGTCCCCAGTCCACCTGGTCGTGATGCTGCTCCAGTTTCAACTATTCTGCCTGTGGCTAGGGAACCCTGACCTGTTCACTGGACGTGCTACCTTGTCCCGGACCAGCGGTTTTCGACTCTCTCGCTCTACCGCACCTGCTGTCTCGACCTCTGAATGCTCAGCTATGAAAAGCCAACTGACATTTACTCCTGAGGTACACTGACCTGTTGCACCCTCGACAACTACTGTGATTATTATTTGACCATGATAGTCATCTATGAACATCTTGAAGAACAACCTGGCCTTAAAATGGCCGTGTACTCTTATAATCACCGCCCGGCAAGAAGAGAACAGGCCACCCCTTAGAGCCTGATTCCTCTCTAGATTTCTTTCTAGATTTCTGCCGTTCTATGGAGTTTTTCCGAACCAACATGCTTCTACATCTCTATTGCTTGGTGTTTGGGGTTTTAAACTGGGTTTCAGTTCAGCACTTTGTATTTTGAATGTATTATGGTGCCCATTAGCTGCCGAGGTAGCAGCTACTCTTCCTGGGGTCCAGCAAAATTAAGGCAGTTATTTTACATCTGCTGATGTAAAAAAAGGGCTTATAAATACATTTGATGGATTGATCTTCCTAGAGCTGGCTGCCTGGGCAAACTGAGCAATCGGGGGAGAAGGGCCTTAGTCAGGGACATGACCAAGAAGCCAATGGTCACTGACAGAGATCCTCTGTGGGGATGGGAGAACCTTCCAAAGAGCGGAATCTACCCACTATACCGACAAAGAGCGGAATCTACCCACTATACCGACAAAGAGCGGAATCTACCCACTATACCGACAAAGACTGGAATCTACCCACAATACTGACAAAGAGCAGAATCTACCCACAATACTGACAAAGAGCGGAATCTATCCACTATACTGACAGAGCGGAATCTATCCACTATACTGACAGAGCGGAATCTATCCACTATACTGACAGAGCGGAATCTATCCACTATACTGACAGAGCGGAATCTACCCACTATACTGACAGAGCGGAATCTACCCACTATACCGACAAGAGCGGAATCTACCCACTATACCGACAAAGAGCGGAATCTATCCACTATACCGACAAAGAGCGGAATCTATCCACTATATTGACAGACTGGAATCTATCCACTATATTGACAGACTGGAATCTATCCACTATATTGACAGAGCGGAATCTATCCACTATACTGACAGAGCGGAATCTACCCACAATACTGACAGAGCGGAATCTACCCACAATACTGACAGAGCGGAATCTACCCACAATATTGACAAAGACTGGAATCTTCTAAATAAATGCCTTGAAACATACTTTCCCGACGACCACACGGGTGAATCTATATCAGAGGGGCTCATGCCTCCTGACGCTCTCGCCGCCTGGGGACTCAGTCCGAGACAGACAGGTCTGCATTACAACGGATAGGGGTGCAAACGTGGTGAAAGCCACTCAAATCAACAAATGAACCCGACCGCAATGTTTTGGACATCGTCTGCACTTGGCCATTGGTAAAGTAACCTTGTCAATTGTGTATATTGAAGTGATTGGTTAGAGGAAACTAAAATGTGCATTCCTCCCCATCAACTGATAAAATGAAATGACATTTGTACATAACTAAAGGGATTATTGTGATTAACATGTTATTAAAAGATCTTGATTTCTCTTAGAGAGAGTGGGGGTAGAGACACAACGGGTGGATCGATGCAATTGAAGTGTGTAAGAAAGTGGTAGGTGGCTTTTCCTAATTGGTGGAAAAAGAAGAGAGACCTGACAGTTGCGCCAAAAAAGAACACAACCTCTACCTCAGAACAAGTTGGTGACAGAGTCGCCTACCAAGTGGGGATCAGGTCAAAACATGGTGCAAAGAGGAGCAGGAGAAAGACATTTCACAGGTCAGAGACAAGAAGACCTGGCACTTAACTCCCAACTACACAGCCATAGGGGTGGCAGGGTAGCCTATTGGTTAGAGCGTTGGACTAACCGGAAGGTTGCAAGTTCAAACCCCCAAGCTGACAAGGTACAAATCTGGGGATTGTTCCTAGGCCGTCATTGAAAATAAGAATTTGTTCTTAACTGACTTGCCTAGTTAAATAAAGGTTAAAAAATAAATGTAAAACGTCAAAACGATCAGCCAGGACTATCTGAATGAGACATATGATGACCTAGTCACAGATGACCTCCTGGACAAGGCCTCGTTGGTCGACCCTTGGTTTAAAACGCAAATAGGAGAAGTGCCGTCTCAGAGATGGTAAAGTGAGGGGCACAGGGAGATGTTGCTGCTTCTTCACCACAACTACAAAGAGAAAAGTCACTGGGCAGTTTTTTCATAAAGCCATGCTCCACCACCACAGGTCTTAAAATCCAGCTGGTAGACAAGGAACTCAGCTGCTACCTTCAGTCATGATGCTGACAGAGAAACCAAATCCACTGGACTGGAAGAACCACACACAAAAAAAAAAAAATAATAATAATCCCCAAGTCATTGACCTGGCAAAGCACTACCTGTGCATTCCTGCGACCAGCTCCCCCTCAGTGTGTGTTCTTAGCACAGGTGGCAACGTAGTGACCTACCATAGGGCAGCTTTAAAGCCAGAGACCGTAGACAGACTTGTCTTTCTTGCTTGTAACTTGTAAGAGAACAACTAACCCAACTTCAACTGTGATGTACCATTAGGCTAATAGTTATAAACAACTACCCCAACTGTGACATACCATTAGGCTAACAGTTATAAACAACTACCCCAACTGTGATGTACCATTAGGCTAACAGTTATAAACAACTACCCCAACTGTGATGTACCATTAGGCTAACAGTTATAAACAACTACCCCAACTGTGATGTACCATTAGGCTAACAGTTATAAACAACTACCCCAACTGTGACATATCATTAGGCTAACGGTTATAAACAACTACCCCAACTGTGATGTACCATTAGGCTAACAGTTATAAACAACTACCCCAACTGTGATGTACCATTAGGCTAACGGTTATAAACAACTACCCCAACTGTGACATACCATTAGGCTAACAGTTATAAACAACTACCCCAACTGTGATGTACCATTAGGCTAACAGTTATAAACAACTACCCCAACTGTGACATATCATTAGGCTAACAGTTATAAACAACTACCCCAACTGTGATGTACCATTAGGCTAACAGTTATAAACAACTACCCCAACTGTGATGTACCATTAGGCTAATAGTTATAAACAACTACCCCAACTGTGATGTACCATTAGGCTAACAGTTATAAACAACTACCCCAACTGTGATGTACCATTAGGCTAATAGTTATAAACAACTACCCCAACTGTGATGTACCATTAGGCTAACAGTTATAAACAACTACCCCAACTGTGATGTACCATTAGGCTAACGGTTATAAACAACTACCCCAACTGTGATGTACCATTAGGCTAACGGTTATAAACAACTACCCCAACTGTGATGTACCATTAGGCTAACAGTTATAAACAACTACCCCAACTGTGATGTACCATTAGGCTAACGGTTATAAACAACTACCCCAACTGTGATGTACCATTAGGCTAACAGTTATAAACAACTACCCCAACTGTGATGTACCATTAGGCTAACAGTTGTAAACAACTACCCCGACTGTGATGTATCATTAGGCTAACAGTTATAAACAACTACCCCAACTGTGATGTACCATTAGGCTAACAGTTATAAACAACTACCCCAACTGTGATGTACCATTAGGCTAATGGTTATAAACAACTACCCCAACTGTGACATACCATTAGGCTAACAGTTATAAACAACTACCCCAACTGTGATGTACCATTAGGCTAACAGTTATAAACAACTACCCCAACTGTGATGTACCATTAGGCTAACAGTTATAAACAACTACCCCAACTGTGATGTACCATTAGGCTAACAGTTATAAACAACTACCCCAACTGTGACATATCATTAGGCTAACGGTTATAAACAACTACCCCAACTGTGATGTACCATTAGGCTAACAGTTATAAACAACTACCCCAACTGTGATGTACCATTAGGCTAATAGTTATAAACAACTACCCCAACTGTGATGTACCATTTGGCTAACAGTTATAAACAACTACCCCAACTGTGATGTACCATTAGGCTAACAGTTATAAACAACTACCCCAACTGTGATGTACCATTAGGCTAACGGTTATAAACAACTACCCCAACTGTGATGTACCATTAGGCTAACAGTTATAAACAACTACCCCAACTGTGATGTACCATTAGGCTAATAGTTATAAACAACTACCCCAACTGTGATGTACCATTAGGCTAACAGTTATAAACAACTACCCCAACTGTGATGTACCATTAGGCTAATAGTTATAAACAACTACCCCAACTGTGATGTACCATTAGGCTAACAGTTATAAACAACTACCCCAACTGTGATGTACCATTAGGCTAACAGTTATAAACAACTACCCCAACTGTGATGTACCATTAGGCTAACAGTTATAAACAACTACCCCAACTGTGACATACCATTAGGCTAACAGTTATAAACAACTACCCCAACTGTGATGTACCATTAGGCTAACAGTTATAAACAACTACCCCAACTGTGATGTACCATTAGGTTAACAGTTATAAACAACTACCCCAACTGTGATGTATCATTAGGCTAACAGTTATAAACAACTACCCCAACTGTGATGTATCATTAGGCTAACAGTTATAAACAACTACCCCAACTGTGATGTATCATTAGGCTAACAGTTGTAAACAACTACCCCGACTGTGATGTATCATTAGGCTAACAGTTATAAACAACTACCCCAACTGTGATGTATCATTAGGCTAACAGTTATAAACAACTACCCCAACTGTGATGTACCATTAGGCTAACAGTTATAAACAACTACCCCAACTGTGATGTACCATTAGGCTAACAGTTATAAACAACTACCCCGACTGTGATGTACCATTAGGCTAACAGTTATAAACAACTACCCCGACTGTGATGTATCATTTGGCTAAAGGTTATAAACAACTACCCCAACTGTGATGTACCATTAGGCTAACAGTTATAAACAACTACCCCAACTGTGACATACCATTAGGCTAACAGTTATAAACAACTACCCCAACTGTGATGTACCATTAGGCTAACAGTTATAAACAACTACCCCAACTGTGATGTACCATTAGGTTAACAGTTATAAACAACTACCCCAACTGTGATGTATCATTAGGCTAACAGTTATAAACAACTACCCCAACTGTGATGTATCATTAGGCTAACAGTTATAAACAACTACCCCAACTGTGATGTATCATTAGGCTAACAGTTGTAAACAACTACCCCGACTGTGATGTATCATTAGGCTAACAGTTATAAACAACTACCCCAACTGTGATGTATCATTAGGCTAACAGTTATAAACAACTACCCCAACTGTGATGTACCATTAGGCTAACAGTTATAAACAACTACCCCAACTGTGATGTACCATTAGGCTAACAGTTATAAACAACTACCCCGACTGTGATGTACCATTAGGCTAACAGTTATAAACAACTACCCCGACTGTGATGTATCATTTGGCTAAAGGTTATAAACAACTACCCCAACTGTGATGTACCATTAGGCTAACAGTTATAAACAACTACCCCAACTGTGACATACCATTAGGCTAACAGTTATAAACAACTACCCCGACTGTGATGTACCATTAGGCTAACAGTTATAAACAACTACCCCGACTGTGATGTATCATTTGGCTAAAGGTTATAATGCATATTGACTTGCACTATTTTATTTATTAATTTCTTGCTCATGATTTGTAAGGGTTTACAGCTTTAAAACAAAAAAAGTGGAGTTAAAATGTTATTGGTGAGTTCTACTTCTGACAATAAATGAGAAACATGAAAGCCTTTGGTTTGTTCAGGCGTTCTTGAGTGTGAAGCTGATAGGCACCTTTTAAACATTATTTGATTAATATCGGGATAATTATCGAATGAAAATATATATCAATATATATATTTATTTATTTATTTTATTTACAGTGATGGAAAAAAGTATTTGATCCCCTGCTGATTTTGTACATTCGCCCACTGACAAAGAAATGATCCGTCTATAATTTTAATGGTAGGTTCATTTGAACAGCGAGAGACAGAATAACAACAACAACAACAAATCAAGAAAAACGCATGTCAAAAATGTTATAAATTGATTTTCATTTTAATGAGGGAAATAAGTATTTGTAGTTGGCCACCAGGTTTGCACACATCTCAGGAGGGATTTGTCCCACTCCTCTTCTCCAAATCATTAAGGTTTCGAGGCTGACGTTTGACATATTGCCATATTGCCCAGCCTTGGCTTGTAGCTTCATACCCAAGAAGACTCGATGCTGTAATCGCTGCCAAAGATGCTTCAACAAAGTACTGAGTAAAGGGTCTGAATACTAATGTAAACGATATATTTCAGTTTTTTCCCCATTATGGGCTATTGTGATGTCATTATGGGCTATTGTGATGTCATTATGGGCTATTGTGATGTCAGTATGGGCTATTGTGATGTCATTATGGGCTATTGTGTTTAGATTGATGAGGGGAAAAACAATTTAATCCATTCTAGAATAAGGCTGTAACATAACAAAATGTGGAAAAAGTCAAGGGGTTTGAATTCTTTCAGAAAACACTGTGTGCGGCGAGTGCGGGTGTGTGGAAGGTCCGTGTGTTTGTGTGATTGGAAAAGTGTGATGAGCGAGTAAGGAAAATGGCTGCAATTGCCAAAACCCATGTGTGTCTGTGAGCAGAAGTAATGTCAGAGTGAGAGTCTTCACTTTCGCACAGAGATGGGACATACAAATATAATGTTTGTTTATTTTTTTGTCCTGTTATGAAGGAACGCTGCCAGCCCTATATCCTAGACACCCACCTGAGCGACCCACCCACCAAGGAGAAGTCCTTATCCGTTTTACAGGCCTAATGCAAGTAGTCTACGCAGCCAAGACAAAAAAGGTGAACGCTGTCAGAGACCCACTGAAGCAGCACCACCCACTCAATAGTCGGAGCCTTCCTGGCAGGGTGGGTCCTATAAAAAGTCGAAGCCCCCCGGATGGGAGAGCATAATCTACAAGGATTTTCTCAAAGCTGTTAAAGAGAACCTTGACGACCTCGTATCGCCGGAGGGGATTCCGGTGGGGTACATTTATCTTTTTAAATCATACAGGACCAGTGAAAAGTTTGGATACACCTACTCATTCTAGGGTTTTTCTTTATTTTTTTACTCTTTTCTACATTGAAGAATAATAGTGACGACATCAAAACTATAAAATAACACATATGGAATCATGTAGTAACCAAAATAATAAGTGTTAAACAAATCAAAATATATTTTAGATTCTATTTTAGATTCTTCAAAGTAGCCACCCTTTGCCTTGATGACTCAACCAGCTTCATGAGGTAATCACCTGGAATGCATTTCAATTTCAATTAACAGGTGTGCCTTGATCAAAGTTCATATGTGGAATTTCTTTCCTTCTTAATGCATTCGAGCCAATCAGTTGTGTTGTGAGGTATGGTGGTATACAGACGATAGCCCTATTTGGTAAAAGACCAAGTACATATTATGGCAAGAACAGCTCAAATAAACAAAGAGAAACGTCAGTTCATCATTAGTTTAAGACATGAAGGTCAGTCAATCCGGGAAAATTTCAAGAACTTTCAATGTTTCTTCAAGTACAGTCACAAAAAACATCAAGAGTTATGATTAAACTGGCTCTCATGAGGACCACCACAGGAAAGGAAGACCCAGAGTTACCTCTGCTATGATGAAACTGGCTCTCATGAATACCGCCACAGGAAAGGAAGACCCAGAGTTACCTCTGCTATGATGAAACTGGCTCTCATGAATACCGCCACAGGAAAGGAAGACCCAGAGAAGACTGCATGAATCAGGCCTTCGTGGTCGAATTGCTGCAAAGAAACCACTTCTAAAGGACACCAATGAGAAGAATAAACTTGCTTGGGCCAAGAAACATGAGCCATGGACATTAGACTGGTGGAAATCTGTCCTTTGGTCTGATTTGAGATTTTTGGTTCCAATGGCCGTGTCTTTGTGAGACGCAGAGTAGGTGAACGGATGATCTCCGCATGTGTGGTTCCCACCGTGAAGCATGGAGGAGGAGGTGTGATGGTGCTTCGCTGGTGACACTGTCTGTGATTTATTTAGAATTCAAGGCACACTTATTAACCAGCATGGCTACCACAGTATTCTGCAGTGATACACCATCCCATCTGGTTTGCACTTAGTGGGACTCTCATTTATTTTTCAACAGGACAACAGCCCAACACACCTCCAGGCTGTGTAAGGGTTATTTGACCAAGAAGGAGAGTGATGGAGTGCTGCATCAGATGACCTGGCCTCCAATCACCCGACCTCAACCTAATTGAGATGATTTGGGATGAATTGGACCACAGAGTGAAGGAAAAGCAGCCAACAAGTGCTCAGCATATGTAAGAACTCCTTCAAGACTGTTGAAAAAGTATTCCAGGTGAAGCTGGTTGATAGAATGCCAAGAGTGTGCAAAGCAGTCATCATGTGGCTAAAATATATTTTTGATTTGTTTAACACTTTTTTTGGTTACTACATGATTCTATATGTGTTATTTGATCGTTTTGATGTCCTCACTATTATTCTACAATGTAGAAAATAGTAAAAAATAAAAACCCTTGAATGAGTAGGTGTGTCCAAACTTTTGACTGGTACTGTGTGTGTGTGTGTGTGTGTATATTATGTACATTTACAAGAAAATATATGGGGGATTGGAAATGAAGCAGGCGATTACATTGATAGAAGCAACAATCTAGAATATTAAAGATGATCTACCCCACCCGAACATTAAAAAAAATATATATATATCCTTGAGTGAGTCAGTTCACATCAATAAGATACCTTGCAAATCTAGCATCTAACAATAGGATTTAATTATTTCCTGGGCAGCGCTCAGTGACGTAAGTAACAACCTTTAGTAGAACGGAACTGACAATGGATACTAATTCTAAAGTGGGACAAGTGTGGCTACACAGATTCAGATTTTAGACGTGAGTTACTTCGAATGCGAATCGTTGTACAATGTCATTAGACCCGTCTTATTAATAAATGAAGTAATTCAAGAAAAGGGGTCTAAGATTAGGTTATACTCTTGAGAACACTTATTTTGTTTTTTTGAAAAGTAATTCTTGCTGGTGTAAAAGATACGTTATGTTTCCTGGACCATACAGCAACCGATCGGTGTTAACGTTCAGCCCGAGCATAGTTGCTCGTAACAAAACTCCCTCCGTAAACAAGATACTGTTTTGCCGAGGGCAAAACGCTAGTTAGCGTCTATGAACGGGCTAAGCCAGGCCTATATATCATTAATTTAACACGTTTTTTTATTTTTTAAATGCATATACGGGTGGGTATAATTTGTGGAACGTTCCAACAGGAATCTGTAACAAACAGCGCAGTTGTATAGAGGCAGAATAAGATACCGGGTACAGAGTGGGTTATTTCATTACGTTTTTTCACTCACCACGTTTATCCACTCCGGTAGCCTACGGACAAACATTAAGAATATGGACAAACATTAAGAATAAACTACGTGGTGAGTTGATGCCTATTCAGCAGCTAGTTAGCTAGGTGATTTGATCATGCTACTTTGTATGCGTTGTTTGTTGTCATCCTTGTGCATGACGTTTTTGGAACAGATTCCTGTTGGAACGTTCCACAGATTATACCCAGCCTGATTATACCCAGCCTGCATATACCAATCCCAGATTACTTATTCAACAATTCCTACAGTACTGAACATATTCCTGTGTAGAACTACAGTAGAAAACTCCTTAACACATTAGTTCAACAAGTCCAGAGTCTGTGCCCCTGTTTTTTTAAAGATAATACTCACTGGTGTTATTCAGATCTTCATTCTTCTCATATTCAGTCTCCTCATCGTCAGTCTCCTCATCTTCAGTCTCCTCCTCTTTCACTCCCAAAACGTCTTCCTCCTCTTTTATTGAGATAGCCTCCTCTTCCTCTTTCACTCCAAAAGGTTCTTCCTCCTCTTTCACTATATCATCCTCCTTTTCATTCAATGCAATAGCCTCATCTTCCTCCTTAATATTTCTAAACGGTTCTACCTCCCCCTCTTCCTCTTTCACTCCAAAGGGTTCTTCTTCTCCATCCACTGGAATCTCATCGTCTTCTTCTTTCACAATAATGTTCAGCCCCAGAGATTCTTTCTCCGTCCAGCAGACCCCCTCTTCTTTAGCAAGGGGCGAGTAATTTAGTGAGTTCATGGTCGGGGATGTTAGCTAGTTAGCGACTTGAAAAGTGATAGACTCTGTATCAATTTGGCAAATTAACAAATGTCATATAACAAGCAAATTGCGTTTGTTAACTAGTAAATACGTAAACAGAATGTTAAAAACACAGATTAATATACACAAGATTGGTCTAAATCGCTTCAATGTTTCGGTTTTATGTTTGCTACCAAGGTGGTTGAATCCAATCCTGTTGTCGCAGTTGAAGCGTCCAGTTCCGTCCACTAGATTATACGTCACGCAAGAAGCATCACCTTTTTTTTTATTTTACCTTTATTTAACTAGGCAAGTCAGTTAAGAACAAATTCTTATTTTCAATGACGGCCTAGGAACAGTGGGTTAACTGCCTGTTCATGGGCAGAATGACAGATTTGTACCTTGTCAGCTCGGGAGGTACAGCTTCCGGTTACTAGTCCAACGCTCTAACCACTAGGCTACCCTGCCGCCCCTGAAAGAATCATATCGCCATCAGCTGACTGGAAACGCAGATTGGAAAAAATATTAATTACATTGTTTATTCATGCAATGTTATAAGAAGTAATTTAAAACAACCAGATGTTTTGTTCTCTTACTTCTTACAGCCAATACTTTCCTCCAGGGCTGACCTTCCCATTAGGCAGGATTACGTGACAGATTGATGAGGGCGACATTTTTCTGAAAATAAATCAGGTGGCAGGTGGCCTAGTGGTTAAGAGTGTTGGTGGTTCGAATGCCAGAACCGGCTAGGTGACAAATCTACCGATGTGCCCTTGAGCAAGGTACTTATCCCTAATTGCTCCTATGAGTCGCTCTGAATAAGAGCGTCTGCTAATCGACTAATACATTGACCAAGACGCACCGGCAACAACCAGATAATAAAACCTGCCTAAAAACAATGAAAACGTAACTCACCCAAGTGGCATGTGGGCTACTTAGGTTAGTAGTTTATTGAAAAATAAATGTTGAAATGTTTCAGAAACTGCCCTGTCAGTGGATTATAAAATAAAGTGTTGACATTCAACATTCATTAATGTTGTGAACTGTGACGCGCATTGGCAAACGTCACACTGGGGTTCAATTCCTTTTTACACAAAGCTTTGAAAATGTGCTGTGGAGTTTGTAGCCTAATGCGGCATACTGTTTGAGCAATTGAGAGTCAATAGATACTGTTGACAAATGGTTTACAGCTTAGAAGGTTGACGTTTTCTAGGAAGGAGACGGGGGGGGGGTTCTATATAATAAAGGGTGAAGCCTTGACGACAGGATTAATCATGAAATGTTTAAATATTGTCTGCATCCTGTTGTCCTCTTCTTGATGTCCATCCGCCCTGTTTTCTTCCTTCCGGTTTCGGTTCTGTTTCTCCAACTAAAGTGTATGTTTCTTCTTTGAGTATCTTTCCCAGATGTTTTTAGAATATTTTGCACTTGTTTTGATGTTTCTATGACAACAAATTAAAAAAGTTACTGCGAACAACAGATTTAAATGCATTTTTATATGATTTGATTATTTCAATCAAATTAACACTTGTTGTTTTATGCAAATCAAAAGTTGTAAAAGTATGACAGATGGTGTTGTCGTTGTTTTTTTGCAATTTGCACTTCAATGCAATAGTTATAGCGAACAAGATATTTAAATGCAATTGTTTATGATTCGTTTATTTCTATCAAATCAACACTTGACTTCATATGTCCGGTCCCCAACAAAAACATTTGCTCGTGAACGATCCTTCGTAGTAATCAGAGAGGAATGTACATTGTTGTCAACCTTTAAATAGGCTAATGGCGAATGTCTGGTTTTTAAAATCTAGTACCTCATTATAGGAGCCTGGGACCTGAGAAACCTGAAAACTACATCCAAAAAAGGACAGATGGTTACAATAGCAAGAGCCATCTCATCAGGGATCTGGTAGGACAAAAAAGCATGGCCAATTTTATTGTTACCTCCTGGCGTTGTTTGTCAGGTTCAATTTTAGGCGACGTGTTTTTATTTTTTAGTCAGTTAAGAACAAATTATTATTTATAATGACGGCCTACCCCAGCCAAACCCTCCCCTGGCCAAACCCTCCCCTAACCCGGACGACGCTGTGCCCCGCCCAATGGGACTCCCGATCACCGCCGGTTGTGATTCAGCCCAGGATCAGATGTTGACAGGGCGACATATTTTGTGGACAAAAACAGCATAAAGCCGGGTCTATGACAAAGCATAATCAAATTAATTACCCAGCTACAGTAATTTTGAGAAACATCGAGAAATAGTTTGGTCGATTATTTTTCTAATCAAATTATCCACCATGCCAATATCAAGTCTTTCCAAACTCATAGCTAACTGGAAATATGACGTTATTTCAGAATGAACATTAACTGGTTAGCGCATCATGCTTTGTGATATTATGTTAGCTAGCTAGCCCCAGTTAGATCATGTGTTTTCACTTATTGTTTGTTGTGTTCTGCCTGGTGACACTCGTTCATTCGCGACCTGGCTGTTCGTTCTCAATAGTATTATCTATTTTGTTCAAAACAGTGGCAGCATGTGTGTAACGGATGTGAAACGGCTTTCTTAGTTAGCGCAAAATAGTGTTTCAATCGGTGACGTCACTTGCTCTGAGACTTTTGTGGAGCGATGGGTAACGATGCTTCGTCGGTGTCAGTTGTTGATGTGTGCAGAGGGCCCCTGGTTCACGCCCGGGTATGGGCGAGGGGACGGTCTAAAGTTATACTGTTACATGTGCAGCAGTGGTCATTCGGTTGTTGGCATGAACATTGTGAAATAGGTGTATTTATGCCGTTGTTCAAATGCACAGATCACTTTATATAGCTTCAAAACTTGGCGTCATATTTCTGTCATGTGATTTGTTGACAACTCCATCCTGCGACCCTGATATTCAACCAATCAGCGACCGCTTCTTTCCCTCCTCCACGTGAAGGGTTTCTTTCCAAAACGCCGTATATCAGTTTTCAGAAATTCAACCAATTAGCGACCGCTTCTTTTTGTTGTCTAAATAAATGTATGAAAAATGTTGTTTTTTACTATCTAATCGTAGCATGGGGTTGTTCAATGACAGACTTGCATTTGTTTAAATATATCACTTGATGGTTTCATTTCAGAAGCAAGTAATCATGTTTTTTGGGGGGCGAAATCAAACCAAATTGTATGTCACATGCTTTGTAAACAACAGGTGTAGACTAACAGTGTTTACAACTGCTATATACACTGAACAAAAATATAGACACACAACAATTTCAAGGATTTTACAGAGTTACAGTTCATATAAAGGACATCTGTCAATTGAAATAAATTCCAGAAAACCAGTCAGTATCTGGTGTGACCACCATTTGCCTCATGCAGCAGGACACATCTCCTTCACATAGAGTTGATCAGGCTGTTGATTGTGGAATGTTGCCCCACGGCTGTGCGAAGTTGATATGGATGGTTCCAGTTGGTATGGATGGTAAAGACAGGTTCCAGTTGGTATGGATGGGTAAAAAAAAAGAAGGTACAAGCATTTCTTAACTCTGCATCTATCCAGCAGGCTACATACAGTGCATTCGGGGAAAGTATTCAGACCCCTTGACTTTTTCCACATTTTTGTTACGTTACAGCCTTATTCTAAAATGGATTACATCGGTTTTTTTTGTCATCAATCTACTCACACAAATATCCCATTATGACATCACAATACCCCATAATGACAAAGCAAAAACAGGTTTTTGGGGAATTTGTTATCAAATTTAAATAAAAAAATGGAACTACCACATTTACACAAGTAATTCAGACACTTTACTCAGTACTTTGTTGAAGCACCTCTGGCAGCGATTACAGCCTCGAGTCTTCTTCTTCGTCTCGGGTAATGACGCTACGAGCTTGGGGACTGGGAGACTAGTCAGGATCAAGCTCTGTCAGGTGTTTTAGGCTGGGTTTCTGTACAGCACTTTGATTTGATTTGTACCGTTGCTGCACAGCTATTTTCAGGTCTCTCCGGAGATGTTCGATCGGGTTCAAGTCCGGTCTCTGGTTGGGCTACTCAAGGACATTCAGAGACCTTGTCCCGAAGCCTCTCCTGCGTTTTCTTGGCTGTGTGCTTAGGCTTGCGGTCCTGTTGGAAGGTGAATCTTCGCCCCAGTCTGAGGTCCTGAGCGCTTTGGAGCAGGTTTTCATCAATGCTCTTTCTGTACTTCCCTTGATCCTGACTAGTCTCCCAGTCCCTGCTGCTGAAAAACATCCCCACAGCAGGATGCTGCCACCACCATGCTTCACCGAAGGGATGGTGCCAGGTTTCCTCCAGACGTGACGCTTAGCATTCAGGCCAAAGAGTTCAATCTTGGTTTCATTAGACTAGAGAATCTTGTTTCTCATGGTCTCAGAGTCTTTTAGCAAATGCACTGTACACCTGTTCAAATCAACGTTCCCTCACACAATCTTAGATTTAACCATATAAAAGGACAACTGCACTTCCAAAATAATCAGAATTAATCAATTAATTAGTTAAATCAAGAAATCTGTAAATCATTTAGACGTTTTTGCAGAGAAGATTTTAGTTGCGCAATTGTACATCTCGCTAATGTCTTTGATGCCGTATTTCAACAACAACAACAAGGTGCATGAAAAACGAGTCAGGACAGTCTCTGTGCATGCAGTCTATTGAGTCAGGACAGTCTCTGTGCATGCAGTCTATAGAGTCAGGACAGTCTCTGTGCATGCAGTCTATTGAGTCAGGACAGTCTCTGTGCATGCAGTCTATAGAGTCAGGACAGTCTCTGTGCATGCAGTCTATTGAGTCAGGACAGTCTCTGTGCATGCAGTCTATAGAGTCAGGACAGTCTCTGTGCATGCAGTCTATCGAGTCAGGACAGTCTTTGTGCATGCAGTCTATAGAGTCAGGACAGTCTCTGTGCATGCAGTCTATCTAGTCAGGAACGTCAAAAACAAAAACACGTTCTCAGTCAAAAATATCAGACAATGGGAGCACTGTGTGTGTGTTCTTGAACTGCATGAACTTTAAGTCCATGTGTACCCTAGTGGTCATGTGTGCCCTAGTGGTCATGTGTGCCCTAGTGGTCATGTGTGCCCTAGTGGTCATGTGTGCCCTAGTGGACATGTGTGCCCCAGTGGTCATGTGTACCCCAGTGGTCATGTGTACCTATTTATTTTTTGTAGGCTACTCACAAAAATAAAGTTCAGGTCACACAGTTTGTTGATGAACAGTGGTGGGACCCAATCATACTTGATAAATCATACATATATCATACTTGAGTAAAAGTAAAGATGCCTTAACAGAAAATTACTCAACTAAAAGTGAAAGTCACCCAGTAAAAGAGTAAAAGTCTAAAAGTATTTGATTTTAAAAGTTAAAAGTATAAATAATTTAAAATTCCTTATACTAGGCAAACAAGACAGCACAATTTTTTATTTTTTTTTTAATTCACAGATATGTCTGAGGGTTGGAGCCCCTGACTCAGTTACGAATGAAGCGTTTGTGTTTAGTGAGTCCGCCAGATCAGACGCAGTAGGGATGTCCTCTTGATAAGTGTGTGAATTGGACCATTTTCCTGTCCTGTTAAGCATTCAAAATGTAATGAGTACTCTTGGGTGTCAGGGAAAATGTACGGAGTAAAAAAAGTACATTATTTTCTTTAGGAATGTAGTCAAATAAGTTTTTAAAAAGTAAAGTACAGATACCCCCCCCCCAAAAAAAACTGTTCAAATAAATGTTCCCTCACGGCATCTGAGATGTAACCCTTTAAATACGATTCTAGGAACATAGTAAAGGGATATTCCACGTGAACAATATATCTTTCACAACATTTTTATACACAATAAATAAACCAAACTTTCTTTCACAAGTGGCTCTAATCCCATGTGTTGTTCTATATCCCTTCCCACTCTGGGACCACTAATAACTTCTCTCCGCTGTTGATTCTTTCATGCTCTTTCAAATTGTTGAAACCGTGTACATTTCATCCCACAGTGGGAGCAGTGGACGGCTTCTCCTTTGTGTGTGTTTTTTGATGCACTTTCATGTTCCATAAACTCTTAAAACTCTTTTCGCAATAAGAACAGTGGAAAGGCTTCTCCGCAGAGTGTATTAGCTCATGTCTTTTCAGGCGCCCTGATAAGAAAAATCTCTTTCCACACTGCGAACAGTGGAAAGGTTTCTCTTCAGCATGTGTTAACTCATGTTGTTTCAGGGCATTTGATGAAAAAAATGTTTTTTCACACTGGGAGCAGTGATAAGGCTTATATACAGAGTGTGTTAGCTCATGATTTTTCAGGTTTCCTGACCGGGTGAATCTCTTCCCACACTGGGAACAGTGGTAAGGCTTTTCTCCGGTGTGCGTTCTCTTATGTTCTTTTAGATCCCCTAACTGGGAAAATTTTTTCCCACACTGAGAGCAGTGGAAAGGCTTCTCCCCTGTATGTGTTCTCTCGTGTATTTTCAGGCTTGTTAACCAGCTGAAACTCTTTCCACACTGAGAGCAGTGGTGAGGCTTTTCTCCAGAGTGTATTCTCGCGTGTCTTTTTAGGCTCCCTAACAGGGTAAAACTCTTTCCGCACTGGGAGCAGTGATGAGCCTTATCTTCTGTGTGTGTCTTTTCATGTCTTTTCAGGGCCCTTAAGTGGGTAAAACTGTTTCCACACAGGGAGCAGTGGAAAGGCTTATCTCCTGTGTGTATTCTATTATGCAATTTCAGGCTCCATAAGTGGCTAAAACTTTTTTCACACTGGGAGCATTGGTAAGGCTTCTCCCCTATGTGCATTCTCTTATGGTCTCTAAAGTGCCCTAACCACCAAAAACTCTTTCCACAATGGCAGTAGTGGTGTTGTCTTGCTGGTTTGGACGTCTCTGGATCTGGATCCTCTGAAGGACTCTTCCCGCTGTCAGAGTGAGAGTCTGGTCTCTCTCCTGTCAAAGACAAACAAAAACAGTGTTGGTTAAACAGAGAAATCTGAATTTTAAAAAACGATGTATTTTACCAGGTAAGTTGACTAAGAACATATTCTCATTTACAGAAACAACCTGGGGAATAGTTCAAGGAGGAGGGGAGGGGATGAATGGACATTTTTCCAGGACACCAGCATTAACATCCCAACTCTTGCGATGAGTGCCATGGGACTGTCTTCCTAGGAGGTTTACTCCAGACTAGTTCCCTCAATAAAATAGCGTGTAATCAAAGTGGCTGTAGTGCTTTGTAGACTAATAAAATCACTATTGAACTTGTCAGTTCTGCATTTAATAAACCTAATAGTGAATAAACCGTAAACTTAGATAAACAGCCAGGCTTTTATTTGCTTAAATCACTGAACACAACAGGCTCTTATAGGAGACGGGCTCTTATAGGAGACGGGCTCTTATTGGAGACGGGCTCTTATTGGAGACGGGCTCTTATTGGAGACGGGCTCTTATTGGAGACGGGCTCTTATAGGAGACGGGCTCTTATAGGAGACGGGCTCTTATAGGAGACGGGCTCTTATAGGAGACGGGCTCTTATAGGAGACGGGCTCTTATAGGAGACGGGCTCTTATAAGAGACGGGCTCTTATTAGAGACGGGCTCTTATTAGAGACGGGCTCTTATTAGAGACGGGCTCTTATTAGAGACGGGCTCTTATTAGAGACGGGCTCTTATTAGAGACGGGCTCTTATTAGAGACAGGCTTCTATTTGAGCCAGGTGTCCATTTCCTTAATGCACACAACTTTTGCTAATTTGCATAGTTAATTGTTTAATTTCAGCATTTTAATGCATTTCTTAATTTTATTTATTTTGTCTTAGTATACTCTGACTGTGCATTTTCGGCAGTTCTTACTTTCCCCACAAGAGGGCGATCAACCGATTTCTCCCGAAAATGGTTTTGTGTTGCCAGTTAGCTAGCAGTTCTCAGCTGTTAGCAGTCAATGGCTAGCCGTTTCTTACTGGCTATAAAAATGGTGGTCACTAGTTACCACAGCCACAAAGTCAGAAGGCCGGCCTACTCAACCAATCAGATGAGGAATGGGATGGCGCGTATTCTGGTTCGTAGGAGAAACACCTCATTATCCAAAATTTCGATTTTCAAGTTTGTGGACCAAATAACTAAATACGTGCAGGAACAAGAGTTGGCAACGTCACTAAAAATTCACAACATCGAGAAAGGACAAACATTTTCAGCAAATGGGTAAAGTTGTGGACTCTCTTCTAGATGCCTAGTAGCTAACTGTTGCTACTCTCATCTAGTATAAGGGTTTCTTTTAGATGCCAAGTAGCTAACTGTTGCTACTCTCATCTAGTATAAGAGTTTCCGTTCCGAGAACAGAGGAGCAGGTCATCTGATTGGTCGAGGAGGCGGGCCTTATGACTCTGTGGTCTCTAAAGATCCCATGGCACTGATGAAGCTGGTCATCTAATTGGTCGAGGAGGCGGGCCTTATGACTCTGTGGTCTCTAAAGATCCCATGGCACTGATGAAGCTGGTCATCTGATTGGTCGAGGCGGGGGGAGGGGTTATTTGTCCTGTTTTCACTGCTTGTGTATATCAAACTGTATTCCTATCAGTAAAACAGTTCATCTGTTTGATAGAGAAACGCTGTTAGTTTCCCAACAAGCATTTACACCTTACATTTACACCTTACATTTACACCTTACATTTACACCTTACACTTTTACAAAATTCATTTTATTAGAATAATGTTGAATTACTAACTAACAATGGAATGTTCCTCAACAAAATGGAAGAAGATGGGGACTTTTAAAACGCGTGTCCCAACTCTGTGGTCACTAAAGATCCCATGGCACTGATGAAGCCGGTCCTCTGATTGGTCTGACTGTATATCAAACAGTATTCCTATCAGTGCCTTCAGAAAGTATTCATACCCCTTGACTTAATCCACATTACAGACTGAAATCAAAACAGATTAAATAGATGTAGATAGATTTTTTTTCAGACCCATTCAGATCCCATTGCCATAAATATACACATCAATACATGTTAGAATCCCAGGCAGCGACTACAGCTTCTTTCTGCCTTTCTACGTCTAAGAGTTTAGCACCTGGACTGTACAATATTTGCAAATTATTATTTAAAACAATTATTCCAAGCTCTGTCAAATTGGTTGTTCATTGCTAGACAGCCATTTAAGTCTTGCAATAGATTTTTCGAGCCAATTTAAGTCAAACTGTAACTAGGCCACTCAGGAAATTCAATGTCGCCTTGGTAAGCAACACCAGTGTATATTTGGCTTTGTGCTTTAGCTTATTGTTCTGCTGAAAGGTGAATTCATCTCCCAGTGTCTGGTGGAAAGCAGACTGAACCAGGTTTTCCTCTAGGATTTTGCCTGTGCTTAGCTCCATTCTATTTTTATTTATTTTTTATCCTGAAAAACTCCCCAGTCCTTAATGACTGCAAGCATACCCATAACATGATGCAGCCACCACTATGTTTGAAAATATGGAGAGTGGTGCTAAGTAATGTGTAGATTTGCCCCAAACATAACAATTTGTATTCAGGACAAAAAGTGAATTGCCACATTTTTTGCAGTATTTCTTTAGTGCCTTGTTGCAAACAGAATGCATATATATATATATATATATATATATATACATACACACACACATATATATATATACACATATACACACACACATATATATATATACATACACATATATACACACACATATATATATATATACATACACATATATATATATATACACACACACATATATATATATATACACACACATATATATACACACACATATATATACACACACATATACATATATACACACACATATACACACACATATATATATATACATACACATATATACACATATACACATATATATATATACACATCCTTCTGTCCTCGGAGGGGGGTGGAGCCAATTAAATATATGTAAATATATGTAAATAAAGAGTATGTAAGTGGAATTAGGGAGGGGAGTTCCCCCCTTTACACTGTAAAGAGGTCTGGGGTTCAGAAAAGTGCCATGTAAGTACAATCAATTGTTATTAAATATTTTGTCATCTTCCATAGCTTGAAGACGATGCCTTTGTACAGAGACAGAAACTGGTACAAAATACAAAAAAAATAAAATTGGACTGCAAGGCTTTTAAATTAAATAAATTAGTATGTAACAGGACTGAAGTTAATCTGAAATCAGCCAAAAAATAATAATAATAATTTCAACAACAAAAATTCAGTGAACATTTCTGTTTAGCTGTTTTATAATAATAGATTTTAATCTAAAATCAAGGTGTGTCAATGTGTTAGTCTACAGGCCATTCTCAAAACAAAGCAGTGACTATGAGTAAGGGCAAACATCATCATAAGTAAACTGAGTTTGAACACGTAGCATTTTAAAACGTCTGGTTATCCTACATTTAATAAACAACCAAATCATTAATGACTCAATAGACTAAATGCATGTTTCTCGTCTGGCCCGTGCAAACAAGCAGGTCGGCATTACGAGTCATCACACTCCCTCATCTGATTGGTGGAGGAGGCGTGCTTTCTGACTGTGGTAACTAGGGCTAACTACCATCATGTTTCCCCAGAGTTATTCATTCATTATGTCAATGTAACAAATCAAACATTAAACCTCGTAAACAAGTCTAGTAATCAAGGTAGTCATGGTAATTGATGATAACTTCAAACAATTCATTTACACTCGGCGTTAATTTGAAACGGGCGTTAATTTGAAACGGGCGTTAATTTGCTGAAATGTGTGCGGTTGCGGTTAATGAAAAGGGACAGTTATTTGAGACTGCGTTTAATTGAAGTTTTACGGGTAGCCAAGTCAGTACGGGCAACATTTTAAGTAAACATATGTGTTAGGCTACTAAACAATGGGTCGTTCCATATTAATTGAATCCCTTCCTGACTGCACCCCCTTCGATTTGAACGAAAACCTTCCAAACATGTTTGCCCAAGGTAGAAGTGTTCAGAAACCTTCCAAACATGTTTGCCCAAGGTAGAAGTGTTCAGAAACCTTCCAAACATGTTTGCCCATGGTAGAAGTGTTCAGAGACCTTCCAAACATGTTTGCCCAAGGTAGAAGTGTTCAGAAACCTTCCAAACATGTTTGCCCAAAGGTAGAAGTGTTCAGAAACCTTCCAAACATGTTTGCCCAAGGTAGAAGTGTTCAGAAATTGACTTTTTGGAGCTGAATGCCAAAACATCCTCAGGAGATAGAGATTCTCAAAGTTGACCCATTTTGCAAACCCAACCCCACCTTATTGTGTGACATCCCATGTCTTCATCACTGAAATGTGTAAACATGTAGGGTTTCGTTCAAGTCAAAAGGGGGTGCAGTCAGAATGTGAATGAAATCACATGGAGCGACCCAAATCCTACAGTACAGAACAAGTGTGGAACTTCAGTAGAATGACCCCCTTAAAAACCACACTGTGGTTCAACAACTGCAGATAGTTTGTGCCTGTGTTTAAGACAGTAGAGTTTGTGCCTGTGTTTAAGATACTCACTGGTGTTAATCAGATCATCAGTCACCTCCTCTTTCACTCCCAAAACGACTTCATCTTCCTCTTTTGAGATATCCTGCTCTTCCTCTCCAAAAGGTTCTTCCTCCTCTTTCACTGTAACATCCTCCTCTTCTTCTTTCACTGTGGCAGCCTCATTCTCCTCTCCAAAAACGGCATCCTCTTCTTCATCCTCCTCCTTCGCTGTAATAACGTCCTCTTCCACGACATTGTTCACCAACATACCCTCTTTCTCCGTCCAGCAGACCTCCTCTTCTTTAACAAGGGGGGAGTAACTTAGTGAGCTCATTGTCGGGAATGTTAGTCAACTAGCTTAGGTCAATATACCAACAAAAATATACTTATAGTAGCCAGCGGGTTTGACGAGAGATGGGGACACCGACGGTTCTTTACTCGCCGAAGTAAAAAATGAATCCTTTAACTTAATATATAAATTGTTACAAGCCGTTTGTTTATTTCTGGAAAACGTGTTGGTGAAAAGTTAACTACGTTAGCTTCAGCTACTGGTGCGTTCGAAACGGCCGTAGCCATCTATCTATAACATTAGCAGCAGACAAACAACCTCGTCCCTAACTGGATGTGAAATTAAAAAACCCGATTAACGGTACTAAGGTGTAAACATAAGTGTATTTAAAACACATTGCCTAACATCCATGGGACGTGTCTGGACACTTTTAACTCTTTTTTTGTTTGGTTTAGCAAGCTGCTACTGATGAGTCGCTTCTTCTTCTTTATGATTTGTTTTGGCGGATTTGTCTGCATTACACCGCCGCCTACTGTACTGGAGTGGGAGGCCCGTCACAACAGACCTGCATTTACTTCCGGTAATACGGGAACAAGGACAATTACCATGGCAACTATTAACCCTCTTTAAAAAACTACCACCCCATTCCACTATTTAACCCTGTCTAAACCTAGTCCAGAACACTACCACCCCATTCCACTATTTAACCCTGTCTAATCCTAGTCCAGACCAGTGGTCTGAGGACAGAACACTACCACCCCATTCCACCATTTAACCCTGTCTAATCCTAGTCCAGAACACTACCACCCCATTCCACTATTTAACCCTGTCTAATCCTAGTCCAGAACACTACCACCCCATTCCACTATTTAACCCTGTCTAATCCTAGTCCAGACCACTACCACCCCATTCCACTATTTAACCCTGTCTAATCCTAGTCCAGAACACTACCACCCCATTCCACTATTTAACCCTGTCTAATCCTAGTCCAGACCACTACCACCCCATTCCACTATTTAACCCTGTCTAAACCTACTCCAGACCAGAACACTACCACCCCATTCCACTATTTAACCCTGTCTAATCCTAGTCCAGAACACTACCACCCCATTCCACTATTTAACCCTGTCTAATCCTAGTCCAGACCAGTGGTCTGAGGACAGAACACTACCACTCAACACCCACTGCAACTGTTCTGCAGTAAATCCTCACAATCCAAAGTACATCACAGCCGCTTCCACCACAACTTCTATTTTCTGTGACTTTACGATCCGTTTTTGCAGAACAATGGACAACCGTGGCTATAACTGCTAAAACCGCCCCACCTTACTGAAGCACATATTCTTCCCATCCCCCTGTGCTCTACTCAGAGGAAATCCACTCAGGATCCCTCACCCTGATGTACCCATCTTCCTCTCCACTGCTTTGGCATACGACACTCTGCAATACTCTAACGCTGGCAACCTCAACCTGCCTTTCTCTCACCAGACTCCTCCGATCTCCAACCCATGGGCATCCCCCAACAAGCTAACACATACATATTTTATCCACTGATAGTAAACATTCCTTCGTCTCATGCCCTCCTGCACACTTCTCACATCTAGGAATCTCCCTCCTCCATTTTGGAGGACATATATTTCCTTTGTTAGATCGGTCACTCGAATATCTTGTCAATGTAATAGACAATCTTTGGTACTGTCCAATGGTTTTTATACTGCATGTCCCACAGCAGCATCACCGACCGAAAATACACACACACACACACACACACACACACACACACACACACACACACGCACAGTCTCTCTCACACACACACACACACACACACAAATAATACATTGGTTTAACCTATTTAAAAATAAGCAAATATGCAGTCCAAACACGTCAACAAAATGTATTCAATTTTAACTAATAAATCCATTCATTTTAAAGAGTGAGACAGACATGGTGTTTCCTAATAAATCCATTCATTTTAAAGAGGCAGACATGGTGTTTCCTAATAAATCCATTCATTTTAAAGAGGCAGACATGGTGTTTCCTAATAAATCCATTCATTTTAAAGAGGCAGACATGGTGTTTCCTGATAAATCCATTCATTTTAAAGAGGCAGACATGACTGATACATTATTAAACATTTGGTTCAGTGTATCTGAAACATGTCTCGGCTCCCGAGCGGCACAGCGGTCTGAGGCACTGCATCTCAGTGCAAGAGGCGTCACTACAGTCCCTGGCTCGAATCCAGGCTGAATCACATCCGGCTGTGATTGGAAGTCCCATAGGGCGGCGCACAATTGGCCCAGCATCGTCCGGGTTTGGCCCAGCGCCGTCCGGGTTTGGCCCGGGGTAGGCCGTCACTGTAAATAAGAATTTGTTCTGAACTGACTTGCCTCGTTAAATAAAAAATATGACCTACCTTCAGTAAGAAATAATAATGATATACAATTGAACTCTCTGTGTGAAAGTGGGACAAAACACACACAAATGACTAAGCAATTTATTTCCCCAAAAATGTTTTATTTAAAAACGTTTTTTTTACAGCACTATTCCCTTTAGAAAAAAAAACACTTAAATGGTTCTTCTCTCCTGATCGTGGAGAGCTAGAGGGTTGCGTTAGCTCCCTAAGTTAATGCCTAGGCTTTAGCTCAGTGGGCTAACAGCACAGCCTTGTGGCGGACTTGCATGTATACAGGGTTCAAATCCACGGCTCTCAGCCACATGTGTAAGGCATCAAGTGATGGAGCAGGCTCTCTGGTTTAGAATACCCAAACAGCCTGTCAGTGATGGAGCAGGCTCTCTGGTTTAGAATACCCAAACAGCCTATCAGTGATGGAGCAGGCTCTCTGGTTTAGAATACCCAAACAGCCTATCAGTGATGGAGCAGGCTCTCTGGTTTAGAATACCCAAACAGCCTATCAGTGATGGAGCAGGCTCTCTGGTTTAGAATACCCAAACAGCCTATCAGTGATGGAGCAGGCTCTCTGGTTTACAATACCCAAACAGCCTATCAGTGATGGAGCAGACTCTCTGGTTTAGAATACCCAAACAGCCTATCAGTGATGGAGCAGGCTCTCTGGTTTAGAATACCCAAACAGCCTATCAGTGATGGAGCAGGCTCTCTGGTTTACAATACCCAAACAGCCTATCAGTGATGGAGCAGGCTCTCTGGTTTACAATACCCAAACAGCCTATCAGTGATGGAGCAGGCTCTCTGGTTTAGAATACCCAAACAGCCTATCAGTGATGGAGCAGGCTCTCTGGTTTAGAATACCCAAACAGCCTATCAGTGATTGAACAGACTCTCTGGTTTACAATACCCAAACAGCCTATCAGTGATGGAGCAGACTCTCTGGTTTAGAATACCCAAACAGCCTATCAGTGATGGAGCAGACTCTCTGGTTTAGAATACCCAAACAGCCTATCAGTGATGGAGCAGACTCTGGTTTAGGATACCCAAACAGCCTATCAGTGATGGAGCAGGCTCTCTGGTTTAGGATACCCAAACAGCCTATCAGTGATGGAGCAGACTCTCTGGTTTAGGATACCCAAACAGCTCAAAGTCTGGCTCATACAAACTGTACAGCTTCCTCCTCAACTCGGCCGGAACCTCAGCGAACCAATCGCGTTCCCAGCTGGCCGCCGTGCGGTTCCGGTTGCTAGGCGGGAACTTTATCTGGTCTTCCAGGCCCAGGATCCGGAGCAGCTGATCCGAGTCGTCCTCCAGGTTTTCCAGCGTGCCGATGAAATCATAGTGGATCTGACAGGGGTGACAGAGCCGATACACCTGGAGAGGAGGAGAAGAAGTTAATTGAGTACAGTTGAGTTGAGAGCACACACACGCACGCACACACACACACACGCAGACACACACACACGCACGCACACACACACACAGACGCACACACACATACACACGCACACACACAGAAACACACACACAACGCACACACACGCGCACACACACACACACACACACACGCACATACACACGCACAAACACAGACACACACACACACACTCACACACACCCTCACACACACACACCCTCACACACAGACACACACACACCCTCACACACACACACACACCCTCACACACACACACTCACACACACCCATACACTCACACACACCCACACACTCACACTCACACACACCCACACACACACACACACACACCCACCCTCACACACACACACACTCACAAACACCCTCACACACACACTCACACACACACACCCTCACACACACACACCCTCACACACGGACACACACACACACACACCCACACACACACACACACTCACACACACACACACACACACACACACACACACACACACACACACACACACACACACACCCTCACACACAGACACGCACACACCCACCTGGCGCCAGTGTTCGTTGAATGGCTGCTCCTGCTCCGTCTGGGGGTCGAGGAGATACCGGACGAACTCCGAGAACGACGGCTGGATCCCCGCCTCGAACGCCTCCGCCGCTGACTCCGGAACCCTGGAGGTCCCGTTTTCGTTTCCATAACGACGTAGCATGACCGAGCCAAACTGGCGGTAGAAGTCTTCGTTGGGCTGTTGGAACTTGTTCCGGAAGGCAGAGATGAGTCGGACGAAGGGGTCGCGGACAAACAGGAACTTGGTGTAACTCTGCAGTTTCACCCTCATCAGGTGACGGGAGAGACGGCCATACCTACGCCAGAACTATAGGAGGAAGAGGAGGAGGAGGAGGAGGAGGAGGGAGGGGATGAGGATGGATAGAGTGAAGAGAAGGGGATAAAGAAGTTGGATGACGCGTCACTATTGTTCACACACACTGTATACACAGTATACACACAGTATACAGACAGTATACACACAGTATACACACAGTATACAGACAGTTTACAGACAGTACACACACAGTATACACACAGTATACACACAGTATACAGACAGCCTGGACAGTATGTCTGGACAGTATACAGACAGTATACAGACAGTACACACACAGTATACAGACAGTATACACACAGTATACACACAGTATACACACAGTATACAGACAGTATACACACAGTATACACACAGTATACAGACAGTATACACACAGTATACACACAGCATACAGACAGTATACACAGAGCATACAGACAGTATACACACAGTATACAGACAGTATACAGACAGTATACACACAGTATACAGACAGTATACACACAGTATACAGACAGTATACACACAGTATCCAGACCTTGGAGAAGGTGAGGTGCAGGGAGGAGTTGTGTATGAGGTCAGGGGGCAGGGCCTGGGGGTCGCGGTAAGGTTGTCCATCCGGAGCCAGCAGACCCTCAGAGAGAACCACCATTACACGCTTCCAGTTGGTACATGCTACCTAGAGAGAGGAGGAGGAGAGGAGGTGGAGGAGAGGAGGTGGAGGAGAGAAGGAGAGGAGGGGGGAGGAAAGGAGGTGAGGAGGGAGGAGAGAAGGAGAGGAGGAGGAGGATGGGAAGCGACGGGGTAGGAGGAGGATGGGAGGCGAAGGGGTAGGAGGACGAGGATGGGTGGGAGGCGACGGGGTAGGAGGAGGAAGAGGATGGGAGGTGAAGGGGTAGGAGGACGAGGATGGGAGGCGAAGGGTTAGGAGGAGGACGAGGATGGGAGGTGAAGGGGTAGGAGGAGGAGGATAGGAGGCGAAGGATTGGGAGGAAGAGGATGGGAGGTGAAGGGTTGGGAGGACGAGGATGGGAGGCGAAGGGGTAGGAGGAGGATAGGAGGCGAAGGGGTAGGAGGAGGAGGACGAGGATGTGAGGCGAAGGGGTAGGAGGAGGAGGATAGGAGGCGAAGGATTGGGAGGAAGAGGATGGGAGGCGAAGGGGTAGGAGGAAGAGGATGGGAGGCGAGGGGGTAGGAGGAGGAAGAGGATGAGAGGCAAAGGGGTAGGAGGAGGAAGAGGATAGGAGGCGAAGGGGTAGGAGGAGGAGGAGGACGAGGATGGGAGGCGAAGGGGTAGGAGGAGGATGGGAGGCGAAGGGTTGGGAGGAAGAGGATGGGAGGCGAGGGGGTAGGAGGATGAAGAGGATGGGAGGCAAAGGGGTAGGAGGAGGAAGAGGAAGAGGATAGGAGGCGAAGGGGTAGGAGAAGGAAGAGGAGGAAGGGGATGGGAGGTGAACGGGTAGGAGGAGGAAGAGGATGGGAGGCGAAGGGGTAGGAGGAGGAAGAGGATGGGAGGTGAACGGGTAGGAGGAGGAAGAGGATGGGAGGCGAAGGGTTGGAGGATCAAATCTTTTTTTATATCAACAGTTGTCACATAGTGCTTTACAGACAGACAGCCTATCACTCCAAACAGCAAGCAATGCAGATGCAGAAGCACAGTGTCTAGGAAAAACTCCCTAGAAGGCAGGAACCTAGGAAGAAACCCAGAGGGGAACCCGGCTCTGAGGGGCGGACAGTCCTCTTCCCCTCCCTACCTTGGGAACATAGCAGTAGATGATCTCATGTCTGTCGTCTACGATCAGGTGGTTTAACTCCCGGTTGGGAATCTGGTCAAACGTCCGGAATTTTCCTGGGAATTCTAATGTTCCGTTCCCAGAACACATATGACTGATCCGCCTCCTCCTCTCCTCCCGTCTCCTCCCCTCCTCCTCTCTTTTCTCTTCCTCCGCCTGCCTCACTCTCTCCTCTTCTCGCTTCCCTTCCTCTCCTCTCCACCTCCCCTCCAGCTCTGAGGAGTCTGTTACTTGGGGGAGGGGGTGTTCCACCCCTGGGGGTTTGGGGGTCGCCCTCCTCCCCTCTCCAGGCCGGTCAGGCTCTGTGGTTCTGGGGGGTTTGTGGGTCGCTTGCTCCTCTGTGTCCCTGGGTGGGGGTTTGGTGGGTGTGGGGGAGCTGGGTGAGGTGGGGTGGGGGTGAGGGTCATGGGGGTAAAGGTCATGAGGGTCGTGGGGGTAGAGATTGAGCGCTCCCACGTCGTCCCAATAGAGGATGATGAGCAGGACCATTAACACAGACCCCAGCAGGAACGCCAGACGGAAGCATCGGGACGTTCCCATGGTTACCACAGCAGAGGGGGCGGAGTTATCTCAGCTCCATGGCCCGACGGTCACTAAGGGAAACACTTCCTGGTTGCCGACGACAACACCTGAGAGACAACAGGTGAAAAGAATCCAGGAGTCACAACAACACACATAAACTGTGTCTAAACACCTGGTAGAGTTAGTGGTTAGTGATCTGATCGAACACGTGGTAGAGTTGGTGGTTAGTGATCTGATCGAACACCTGGTAGAGTTAGTGGTTAGTGATCTGATCGAACACCTGGTAGAGTTAGTGGTTAGTGATCTGATCGAACACGTGGTAGAGTTAGTGATCTGATCAAACACGTGGTAGAGTTAGTGGTTAGTGACCTGATCAGGAAAAACTCCTAGCCCATGTATAAATATATACCTGTACATATTAATTCGTAATCCAATTCAAAACTTGCCTTGAGGCTGTATACAGGTATGTGATGCCGCCATCAGACGAGCTGCCAAAGCAACCATAAAACAAGGAATCCAAAACTTATTTGCCAGAGGCTCCACGTTTTCAAACACAGGTCATTTCATAGGCTACAGAGTCCCTCCATGGTCAAAGCAAAACTGCTGGGATTTAAATGATACAATATAGTAGCCGAGTAGATTTCTTAGTTCAAAAACCGTATGGTACCACCATAACTGATGCCTACCTGAGGTCTACCTGAGGCCAACCTGAGGTCTACCTGAGGTCTACCTGAGGCCTACCTGAGGCCTACCTGAAGCCTACCTGAGGTCTACCTGAGGTCTACCTGAGGCCTACCTGAAGCCTACCTGAGGTCTACCTGAGGCCTACCTGTCTACCTGAGGCCTACCTGAGGTCTACCTGAGGCCTACCTGAAGTCTACCTGAGGCCTACCTGAAGTCTACCTGAGGCCTACCTGAAGTCTCAAACCTACAGGAGGGTAGCTCTCCAGGAACAGGGTTGGGCAGCCCTGCTCAAACCTACAGGAGGGTAGCTCTCCAGGAACAGGGTTGGGCAGCCCTGCTCAAACCTACAGGAGTGTAGCTCTCCAGGACACACAGGAAGAGAGAAGGCCAGAGAGTCAGCCCTACTATGGTTGATTAATGTGGATATCAGAAATGGTCCGTGGGAACAGCAGTGGATAGGACCAGGGTGTTAAACTCACAGGCTGCTGTGAAGAAACCTGAACTCAACCAACCCTCTCTGACCTCTCTCTCTCTGACTCTCTCTCTCTCTCTCCGTCTCTCTCTTTCTCTTTCTCAATTCATTTCAATTCAAGGGGATTTTATGGCATGGGAAACATGTGTTAACATTCTCTCTCTCTCTCTCTCTCTGTGTCTCTCTCTGTGTGTCTCCTCAGGGGAGAGATCTATTTTAAACACTCACAGGGCCTAATTTTATTTTTATTTTAACAGGGAAGACATACTGAGCCCTAGGTCTCTTTTTCAAATGTGCCCTGTATACATACGGGTCAAAATAACCATACAACGGACAATGACAATGAAATAAAGGACATGGTCTATCAGACAGTGTCCCTCATTTCATGGCAGACAGCTCTCTGTTCTCCCCCAACAGGACGAGTAGCCTATTCTCATCAGGCAGGTCTTTGAAACCTTGAATGTGGGTTTCAAAATTGGGGATTTTTTCATATTTTTTTTTATATATATACTTTGAAAGGAAATGCAGCTCTGTCTCGGGTTCTGCCATTCAGCTGTTCTCTCTCTCTCTCTCTCTATGTGCTATTTCAAACCCACAGGACATAAATACAATAGCTACCACCAGTCAGCCTGCCAAAAATATCAGGCTGCAAGGAGAAGCTTTGTCAAGTTAGGTCATTTAAAAACAGACTTATAATATGAAATCATGTTTTAATATATTTTAATACGGCTATGAAATAAATAATTTAGATAGACAAATTGTATAATACCATAAGAATAAATAACATCGTATATAAAATATTTAGTAAAAATTCAGCTCATAGCTCAATCTGAAATATTATTCCACGCTGTAGGCAGACAGACAGACATAGATGACAGACAGACAGACGGACATACCGACAGACAGTGAGAGACAGACATAGCCGACAGACAGGTTAGTCTGCCTGAACATGTTGGGTTCTAGTCCACCTGAACATGTTGGGTTCTAGTCTGTCTGAACATGTTGGGCTCTAGTCCACCTGAACATGTTGAGTTCTAGTCTGCCTGAACATGTTGGGCTCTAGTCCACCTGAACATGTTGGGTTCTAGTCTGTCTGAACATGTTGGGTTCTAGTCTGCCTGAACATGTTGGGTTCTAGTCTGCCTGAACATGTTGGGTTCTAGTCCGCCTGAACATGTTGGGTTCTAGTCCACCTGAACATGTTGGGTTCTAGTCCACCTGAACATGTTGGGTTCTAGTCCACCTGAACATGTTGGGTTCTAGTCCACCTGAACATGTTGGGTTCTAGTCCGCCTGAACATGTTGGGTTCTAGTCCGCCTGAACATGTTGGGTTCTAGTCCACCTGAACATGTTGGGTTCTAGTCCACCTGAACATGTTAAGTTATGTGCTATAGGGTGAATAATGTCTGACTGTTTTACCTCCATCACCACCAACTACTGAAATACTCCTCCGCCTCTCCCACCCACCCAACCACACACACTCTACAAACAACATTAATTTATACAGTAGACAGAGTATACAGCTCCTGTTGAACACAATGTAACCATTCACTGACCCACCCCTCTCTCGCTCTCTCTCTCAAGGCTATGCTCACTGAGTCTGTACATAGTCAGAGCTTTCCATACGTTTGGGTAAGTCACAGTGGTCAGGTATTCTGTTTAGGGCCAAATAACATTCCAGTTTGCTCTGATTTTTCTTTCCAATTTGTCAAATAATTATCTTTTGGTTTTCTCATGATTTGGTTGGGTCTAATTGTGCTGCTGTCCTGGGGCTCTGTGAGGTCTGTTTGTGTTTGTGAACAGAGCCCCAGGACCAGCTTGCTTAGGGGACTCTTCTCCAGGTTCATCTCTCTGTAGGTGATAGCTTTGTTATGAAAGGTTTGGGAATCTCTTCATTTTATAGGTGGTTGTAGAATTGAATGACTCTTTTCTGGATTTTGATCATTAGCGGGTATCGGTCTATTTCTGCTCTGTATTATTTGATGTTTTATGCTGTTACACAGAGGATTTTATAAAGTCGTACGTTTTTCCCTTCAAACACAACTTTCCATCAATTTGTATAGCAGACCCTCATGCCAAATTGAGTCAAACGCTTTTTTGAAAATAACAAAACATGAGACTTTGCCTTTGTTTTTGTTTGTTTGACAATTAGGGTGTGCAGGGTGAATATGTGGTCTGTCGTACGGTAATTTGGTAAAAAGGGAAATTTGACTTTTGCTCAGTACATTGTTTTGACTGAGGAAATGTGTAAGTCTGCTGTAAATGCAGAGGGTTTTCCCAGAGTCTGCTGTTAATGCAGAGGGTTTTCCCAGAGTCTGCTGTTAATGCAGAGGGTTTTCCCAGAGTCTGCTGTTAATGCAGAGGGTTTTCCCAGAGTCTGCTGTTAATGCAGAGGGTTTTCCCAAGTCTGCTGTTAATGCAGAGGGTTTTCCCAGAGTCTGCTGTTAATGCAGAGGGTTTTCCCAGAGTCTGCTGTTAATGCAGAGGGTTTTCCCAGAGTCTGCTGTTAATGCAGAGGGTTTTCCCAGAGTCTGCTGTTAATGCAGAGGGTTTTCCCAGAGTCTGCTGTTAATGCAGAGGGTTTTCCCAGAGTCTGCTGTTAATGCAGAGGGTTTTCCCAGGGTTGCTGTATCCACTTTTGTGGATTGTGGTGATCAGTACTTGGTTCCAAATATTGGGGAAGAACCAGGAACCAGGAAGTGTTTCCCCTAGAGCATCCCCCCCCCCCCCCCAGCAGCAGAACACTCAGACTGGGTTCTCACTGCTCCTACTAGAGCATCTCCCCCCCCCCCCCCCAGCACTCAGACTGGGATCTCACTGCTCCTACTAGAGCATCTCTCCCCCCCCTCCCCCCCAGCAGCAGAACACTCAGACTGGGTTCTTAATGCTCCTACTAGAGCATCTCCCCCCCCCCCCCCCCCCCCCCCCAGCAGCAGAACACTCAGACTGGGTTCTCACTGCTCCTACTAGAGCATCTCTCCCCCCGCTCCCCCCCAGCAGCAGAACACTCAGACTGGGTTCTTACTGCTCCTAGTAGAGCATCCCCCCCCCCCCCCCAGCAGCAGAACACTCAGACCCAGGTTCTTACTGCTCCTAGTAGAGCATCCCCCCCCCCCCCCAGCAGCAGAACACTCAGACCCAGGTTCTTACTGCTCCTAATAGAGCACCCCCCCCCCCCCCAGCAGCAGAACACTCAGACCCAGGTTCTTACTGCTCCTAATAGAGCACCCCCCCCCCCCCAGCAGCAGAACACTCAGACCCAGGTTCTCACTGCCCCTACTAGAGCATATATCCCCCCCCCCCCCCCCAGCAGAACACTCAGACTGGGTTCTTACTGCTCCTAGTAGAGCATCCCCCCCCCCCCCAGCAGCAGAACACTCAGACCTAATAGAGCACCCCCCCCCCCCCCCCCCAGCAGCAGAACACTCAGACTGGGTTCTTACTGCTCCTGGTAGAACACTCAGACCCAGGTTCTTACTGCTCCTAATAGAGCACGCCCCCCCCCCCCAGCAGCAGAACACTCAGACCCAGGTTCTCACTGCCCCTACTAGAGCATATCCCCCCCCCAGCAGAACACTCAGACTGGGTTCTTACTGCTCCTAGTAGAGCATCCCCCCCCCCCCCCAGCAGCAGAACACTCAGACCCAGGTTCGTACTGCTCCTAATAGAGCACCCCCCCCCCCCCCCCCCCAGCAGCAGAACACTCAGACTGGGTTCTTACTGCTCCTAGTAGAGCACCCCCCCCCCAGCAGCAGAACACTCAGACCCAGGTTCTTACTGCTCCTAATAGAGCACCCCCCCCCCCCCCCCCCCCCAGCAGCAGAACACCCAGACTGGGTTCTTACTGCTCCTAGTAGAGCAACCCCCCCCCCCCCCCCCCCCCAGCAGCAGAACACTCAGACTGGGTTCTTACTGCTCCTAGTAGAGCATCCCCCCCCCCCCCCCAGCAGCAGAACACTCAGACCCAGGTTCTTACTGCTCCTAATAGAGCACCCCCCCCCCCCCCAGCAGCAGAACACTCAGACCCAGGTTCTTACTGCTCCTAATAGAGCACCCCCCCCCCCCCAGCAGCAGAACACTCAGACTGGGTTCTTACTGCTCCTACTAGAGCATCTCCCCCCCCCCCCCCCCCCCCCAGCAGCAGAACACTCAGACTAGGTTCTTACTGCTCCTAGTAGAGCATCCCCCCCCCCCCCAGCAGAACACTCAGACTGGGTTCTCACTGCTCTTAGTAGATCATCTCCCCCCTCCCCCCAGCAGCAGAACACTCAGACTGGGTTCTCACTGCTCCTAGTAGAACTCAGCTCAGTGAAAGTCTGTGCTTGCATACTCCTTCAAAATAACCTTTGCTTAAAAAAAACGAGAACAAAAAAAAGCAACAATATGACTGTTTGTCCCTCTTGAGACAACACAGCCAGTAACACTTTCTTAAAACAGTCTGAATTAATCTAAGATAAATCAAGAAATCTGAAAATCATTCTGATGTTTTTTTGCAAGGTCTTAGTCGCGCATTTTTACATCGAAAATTGGGGCAGTAATTCTCAAGTGAACTTGCATGAAAACTAGTCGTCTCTTGTTGAATAACAACAAACACTTACTTGAAGAATCACGTCCATAGTTCCCAATCCTACTAGGAGTAGTGCTCTTGACCAATGACGGACGAAGGGGCATAGACTTCGGCTACCGAACCTCAACTTGCCTCAATAAAACATTCTGTGTGCGTGAACAGCCCCAAAAACCTGCCCGAAGATCAAAACGTCACAAAACTTTGTCCCAATACAGGTCCCAATACAGGTACCAATACAGGTCCCACCACAGGTCCCAATACAGGTCCCACTACAGGTCCCAATACAGGTCCCACCACAGGTCCCACCACAGGTCCCAATACAGGTCCCACCACAGGTCCCAATACAGGTCCCAATACAGGTCCCACCACAAGTCCCAATACAGGTCCCAATACAGGTCCCACCACAGGTCCCAATACAGGTCCCACCACAGGTCCCAATACAGGTCCCACCACAGGTCCCAATACAGGTCCCACCACAGGTCCCAATACAGGTCCCACCACAGGTCCCAATACAGGTCCCAATACAGGTCCCACCACAGGTCCCACCACAGGTCCCAATACAGGTCCTAATACAGGTCTCACCACAGGTCCCAATACAGGTCCTAATACAGGTCTCACCACAGGTCCCAATACAGGTCCTAATACAGGTCCCAATAGAGGTCCCAATAGAGGTCCCAATACAGGTCCCACCACAGGTCCTAATACAGGTTCAAATACAGGTCCTAATACCGGTCTCACCCCAGGTCCCAATACAGGTCCTAATACAGGTCATAATACAGGTCCCAATACAGGTTCCAATACAGGTCCCACCACAGGTCCCAATAGAGGTCCCAATAGAGGTCCCAATACAGGTCCCACCACAGGTCCTAATACAGGTTCAAATACAGGTCCTAATACCGGTCTCACCCCAGGTCCCAATACAGGTCCTAATACAGGTCCCAATACAGGTCCCAATACAGGTCCACAGTAGACCCAGTCTCCACAGAAGACCCAGTCTCCACAGTAGACCCAGTCTCCACAGTAGACCCAGTCTCCACAGTAGACCCAGTCTCTATAGTCCCAGTCTCCACAGAAGACCCAGTCTCCACAGTGGACCCAGTCTCCACAGTGGACCCAGTCTCCACAGTGGACCCAGTCTCCACAGTGGACCCAGTCTCCACAGTAGACCCAGTCTCCACAGTAGACCCAGTCTCTACAGTAGACCAAGTCTCTATAGACCCAGTCTCCACAGTAGACCCAGTCTCCGCAGTAGACCCAGTCTCCACAGTAGACCCAGTCTCTACAGTGGACCCAGTCACCACAGTAGACCCAGTCTCCACAGTAGACCCAGTCTCCACAGAGGACCCAGTCTCCACAGTAGACCCAGTCTCCACAGAGGACCCAGTCTCCACAGAGGACCCAGTCTCCACAGAGGACCCAGTCTCCACAGTAGACCCAGTCTCCACAGTAGACCCAGTCTCCACAGTGGACCCAGTCTCCACAGTAGACCCAGTCTCCACAGTAGACCCAGTCTCCACAGTAGACCCAGTCTCCACAGTAGACCCAGTCTCCACAGTGGACCCAGTCTCCACAGTGGACCCAGTCTCCAGAGTAGTCCCAGTCTCCAGAGTAGACCCAGCCTCTATATTCCTCTATCTGTTCATAAATAACTTTTTCCAGTTGCACTTTTCCTGCCCTTCTTGTGGATAGGGGATCACTGCGGCATGTTTCGTATCCCTGGAAACTCTACCCTGCTCAACAGAGATGTTGATTAAATGGGTGAAATAGAGAACAATAAGTTCAGCACAATCTCTTTCAAACCTGGCAGGGATAATGTTGAGGCCTATAGCTTTATAGCAGTTTAGTTCAGACAGTCTCTTGACACCTTCAGCCTGAGACACTGCTGTAAAGGAAAAGGCTTCCGCTTGCACGTCCATCTTGGAGTTATAACCTAGGACCCTCCCCTCCCCTCCAGTACGTCCATCTTGGAGTTATAACCTAGGACCCTCCCTTCCCCTCCAGTACGTCCATCTTGGAGTAATAACCTAGGACCCTCCCCTCCCCTCCACTACATCCATCTTGGAGTTATAACCTAGGACCCTCCCCTCCCCTCCAGTACGTCCATCTTGGAGTAATAACCTAGGACCCTCCTCTCCCCTCCAGTACGTCCATCTTGGAGTAATAACCTAGGACCCTCCTCTCCCCTCCACTACATCCATCTTGGAGTTATAACCTAGGACCCTCCCCTCCCCTCCAGTACATTCATCTTGGAGTAATAACCTAGGACCCTCCCCTCCCCTCCAGTACATCCATCTTGGAGTAATAACCTAGGACCCTCCCCTCCAGTACATCCATCTTGGAGGAATAACCTAGGACCCTCCCCTCCAGTACATCCATCTTGGAGTAATAACCTAGGACCCTCCCCTCCAGTACATCCATCTTGGAGTAATAACCTAGGACCCTCCCCTCCAGTACATCCATCTTGGAGTAATAACCTAGGACCCTCCCCTCCCCTCCAGTATATCCATATTGGAGTAATAACCTAGGACCCTCCCCTCCAGTACATCCATCTTGGAGTAATAACCTAGGACCCCCGCCCCTCCCCTCCAGTACATCCACCTTGGAGTAATAACCTAGGACCTGACCCGACCCTCCAGTGTATCCATCTTGGAGTAATAACCTAGAACCCTCCCCTCCACTACATCCATCTTGGAGTAATAACCTAGGACCCTCCCCCCCAGTACATCCATCTTGGAGTAATAACCTAGGACCCTCCCCTCCAGTACATCCATCTTGGAGTAATAACCTAGGACTCCCCCCCCCCCTCCCCTCCAGTACATCCATCTTGGAGTAATAACCTAGGACCTGACCCGACCCTCCACTACATCCATCTTGGAGTAATAACCTAGGACCCTCCCCTCCAGTACATCCATCTTGGAGTAATAACCTAGGACCCTCCCCTCCAGTACATCCATCTTGGAGTAATAACCTAGGACCCTCCCCTCCAGTACATCCATCTTGGAGTAATAACCTAGGACCCTCCCCTCCAGTAAATCCATCTTGGAGTAATAACCCAGGACCCTCCCCTCCAGTACATCCATCTTGGAGTAATAACCTAGGACCCTCCCCTCCCCTCCAGTATATCCATATTGGAGTAATAACCTAGGACCCTCCCCTCCAGTAAATCCATCTTGGAGTAATAACCTAGGACCCTCCCCTCCAGTACATCCATCTTGGAGTAATAACCTAGGACCCTCCCCTCCAGTATATCCATATTGGAGTAATAACCTAGGACCCTCCCCTCCAGTACATCCATCTTGGAGTAATAACCTAGGACCCCCGCCCCTCCCCTCCAGTACATCCACCTTGGAGTAATAACCTAGGACCTGACCCGACCCTCCAGTGTATCCATCTTGGAGTAATAACCTAGAACCCTCCCCCCCAGTACATCCATCTTGGAGTAATAACCTAGGACCCCCCCCCCCCCCCCCAGTACATCCATCTTGGAGTAATAACCTAGGACCCCCCCCCCCCCCCCCCCCCCCCAGTACATCCACCTTGGAGTTATAACCTAGGACCCTCCCCTCCAGTACATCCATCTTGGAGTAATAACCTAGGACCCGACCCGTCCCTCCAGTACATCCTTAGGGTGATGTGTCTAGTGAAAGCATCTTCCTCTTTGGTTCTGTTATAGTCTTGATTTAATGGCCTCAGGGATTTCCTGATTCATCCAATGTTCAGTTCTTTGTTTAATTCTAAAGGTTTTCCATGGAGTCACTATATCCACAATGTTTAAGAAACAGTTGTTTAAACTGTCCCATGATTATCGATGTCTCAACCAAATATTACCCACATGTCCACTTTGAAATGATGTGGTGAGCCCAGTGGATCTCTCTCTCTCTCTCTCTCAAACACAATCACTCCCTCTTTCCCCTCTCTTTAGGCTGTCTCTCTCTCTCTCTCTCTCTCTCAAACACAATCACTCTCTCTTTCCCCTCTCTTTAGGCTGGCTCTCTCTCTCTATCTCTCTCAAACACAATCACTCTCTCTTTCCCCTCTCTTTAGGCTGCCTCTCTCTCTCTCTCTCTCTCTCACAAACACAATCACTCTCTCTTTCCCCTCTCTTTAGGCTACCCCTCTCTCTCCTCTCTCCTTCCTTCCACTGCGGTTTCCTGCAATCATCCAGGGCCTGTCTTGCCAAGATATAGCCAGTAACTCCCGCTTCCAACTGTACACGTATTCTCTTTTCTCTCTCCCCTTCCTCTTGAGATCACGGTGTATTCCCCATTTCCCCAATCCCCGCAGACACATTTTATAAATCCCGATTAATCTCAAATAACGGCCACACAGCAGGCAATAACAGTACAATGACATCGGTTAACTAACATACCAGCTGTTTTAGTCGATTTGTTACCGGAAAGAAGAAAGAGGAAGCCCCTCCGCTGAAAGTACAAACTGTTCTATTCACAATAACATCCGGCCGGTTTAAAATGTTTATTTTTAATTTTTCTTAACTAACGGTTTTTTCGTTTACCTCTTTGTTCGCTTCCATGGTCGCGCACCGGCCCCTCGACGTGGTACAGGGTGTGAAGTCTGGTCTGTAGATGAGGGAGAGAGAGCAGCACATAGTAGAGCACACAAAGCAACGGGACGGGACCCGAGGACCGAGCACTGCAAAGACAATCGCGAGACTTCTTGTGATCTCGTCTATCACCTCGGCAGTCTATAGATTGTAGAACCGGGAAGGTAGCTGCAGCTCAATATGGGTATTTTATGTGTTATATTTTATTTAACGTTTATTTAAACTAGGCAAGTCCGTTTAGAACAAATTTTTATTTGCAATGACGTTCTACCCCGGCCAAACCCAAACCCGGACGACGCTGGGCCAATTGTGCGCCGCCCTATAGGACTCCCAATTACAGCCGGTTATGATACGGCCTGGAATCAAACCAGGGTCTGTAGTGACGCCTCTAGCACTAAGACGTAAAGTTAGGAAATGGGTTAGGGTTAGCAAAAAATGCAACAAAAAAATCTACCTTCGACATTCATTTGACGAAAGCTGGATCCCATCTAGCCATACCCTCCTTATGGCGACCGGAGTGTGGGCGAATGGGTGTGTCGAAAGGAAAGTGGTGGGCGTGTGGAAAGGAGAGGGTGCGTCGAAAGCTTTCTGCTATAGGTTACATGGTTTTGATTGAGGGATGTTTTTTTTCTTCCGTTTCTTACCACGCAGCTTCCATATACATTGAGCTTCCATACAATGAGTTTCCCGACATTGAGCTTCCATACGGCGAGAGTTTGGACTTCTGTTCTGAAGCCAGAGGATGAGTGTGCATCTTATTTCACTGTTAGTTTTACACAAAGTATTGTAAATGTGCAGCTATAAAACGGATTGTTTATGTTTTATTAGAGGTACAGGGTGATGGTTACTGTCAGACTGGTCTCATAGACTAGATGTAACATAGTAAACGTAAATCCAGGACAGATTGATATGGTAACATAGTAAACGTAGATAGATTGATATGGTAACATAGTAAACGTAAATCCAGGATAGATTGATATGGTAAGTATGATATGGTTAGATAAGACAGAAGGTCACTTAAGGCAGAAACGAAAGGAGGGTGGTTGTGAACGTCTAGCAACCCAGAGGTTGCATGTCCAAGTCTCATCCTGGACAACGTTAGTATTTTAGCTAATCAGAAACTTTGCAGCTACTTACTACGGTTTGTCTACTTTGTAACTACTTCGCATGTTAGCTAACCTTTTCCCCTGACCTAACTTCTAACCAACCTTAACCCTAACACCTAGCCTAACTAACGTTTTGCCGCCTAGCTAACATTAGCCACAAGAAATTTGGAATTTGTAACATATCAATTATGATGAACAAATGAATATATACCATACTAAACGTAACATATCATGCTAAATGGAATGTCTCGGACTGTGACCGTCACCCTGAAACTACATTGAACACAAAATATAAATGAAACATGCAACGATTTTACTGAGTTTCAGTTCATACAAGGAAATCAGTCAATTGAAATAAATGCATTAGGCCCTACTCTATGGATTTCACAGGACTCAAATCAAAGTTTATTTGTCACGTGCGCCGACCTTACAGTGAAATGCCGAATACAACAGGTGTAAACATTACAGTGAAATGCCAAATACAACAGGTGTAAACATTACAGTGAAATGCCGAATACAATAGGTGTAAACATTACAGTGAAATGCTTTCTTACAGACTCTAACCAATAGTGCGAAAAAAAAAGGTGTGTGTGTGTGTAGGTAAGTAAAGAAATAAAAACAACAGAAAGATATTTGAAAATAAGAGTAGCAGGGCTATTTGATATATAGTGGTATAGTTAAAGTGACTATGCATATACGATAAACAGAGAGTAGCAGCAGCGTAAAAGAGGGGTGGGGGGGAGGGACACACACAATGCAAATAGTCCGGGTAACCATTACCTGTTCAGAAGTCTTAAGGCCTGGGGGTAAAAACTGTTGAGAAGCCTATTGGACCTAGACTTGGCACTCCGGTACCGCTTGCCATGTGGTAGTAGAGAGAACAGTCTATGACTGGGGTGGCTGGGGTCTTTGACCATTTTTAGGGCTGGGAATATAGATATGCATTCTGTTGGTCACAGATTCCTTAAAAAAAAAAAAAAAGTAGGGGCATGGATCAGAAAACCAGTCGTTATCTGGTGTGATCACCATGTGCTTCATGCATTGTGACACTAAACAGTAGACCCCTTCTTCCATAGAGTTGATCAGGCTGTTGATTGTGGAATGTTGTTCCACTCCTCTTCATTGGCTGTGCAAAGTTTCTGGATATTGGCGGGAAATGGAACACGCTGTCATATATGTCGATCCAGAGCATCCCAAACATGCTCAATGTGTAACTTGTCTGATGAGTTTGCAGGCCATGGAATAACTGGGACATGTTCAGCTTCCAGGACTTGTGTTCAGATCATTGCGACATGGGGCCGTGCGTTATCATGCTGAAACATGAGGTGATGGCGGCGGATGAATGGCACGACAATGGACCTCAGGATCTCTGTGCATTGAAATTGCCAACAATAAAATCCAATTGTGTTTGTTGTCCGTAGCTTACGCACGCCTGCCTATACCTTAACCCCACCGCCACCATGGGGCACTCTGTTCACAACGTTGACATCAGCAAACTGCTCGAACACACAACGTCTGCCATCTACCCGGTACAGTAGAAACCAGGATTAATACGTGAAGAGCCCTACAGTGGCAGTGACCATCGAAGGGGAGCATTTACCCACTGAAATCGGTTACAATGCCAAACTGCAGTCAGGTCAAGACCCCTGGTGTGACAGTTTGTGCAGAAACCCTCAGTTTCATCAGATGTCCAGGTGGCTGGTCTCAAGACGATCCCACAGATGAAATAGCCGGATGTGGAGGGCCTGGCGTGGTTACAAGTGGTCTGCCCGTTGTGAGACTGGTTGGACGTACTGCCAAATTCTCTAAAACGATGTTTTGGAAATTGGTACTGTAGTAACCTGGTATATTTATGTTAAGTATTATGTTTACCAATAGATGGCAGTATTGACTCAATACGGGGTTTGCTTTTAAAGAAGCATCCTAAAACACTACATATTTGTCGATGAGGATAACTATGGAGGACAGCGTTGGATTTGTTTGCCACTCATTCAACGGAGAGTTTGGCGCGCGACGCGTGATACGAGAATCAAGTGAGCGGTGGAAGATTCTGGAGGATGGATTCCCGGGTAGTACAAATTATTGACTGTGTGCGGGGAGAGAGAATTGGAAAAGATGGCTTTGGCAACAATAGGTTCGCTACCACCAGTTGATCCTACAAATCAGGAATGGGAGGAGTACTGTGAAATAATGTAACATTTCTTTGCTGCTAATGAAATAACTGATGCCGCTAAACAGAAATCCATACTCATACGCGTTGTCGGTGGACAAACATGAAACTCAATGAGAAACCTGTTGCGCCCTGATAAACCATTCATAGAAATGCGCTGGTTTCAAAGAAGGGGAAGCAGCCAATAAACTGTTTATCGTTGCTAAGGCCAACACAGAGCGTCTGACTGTAAATTCAAACATGAAAAGTGTGATGCATGTGGGATGATAGGACATTGCGAGGGCGTACCGCAATAAGAAAACGCAACGGGCTACAGCAAAGAGAACGGACAGAGAACCAAATACCTCGTGACGCTCTAACCACCACTCAAATCAAGTAACAGACAGTGAAAAGTGAGTGCGCAGACGCAGAGCAAGCGTTCTCAACGTACAGGGAGCTAATATGAAACAGGTGACGCTTTCTAAATCTATTTTTACTTTGTCATTATGGGGTATTGTGTGAAGATTGATGAGGAACACAAACAATTTACCGTGAAGACAGGACACCAGTTTATGCACCATAGTTGCGCTGCCTGTTAATGAACCATAGTTGAAGGCACTGCCTGCACTACGTACGTCACTCTGGTATGAGAACGTCTGGCTACATAGAGAAAATATAAAACACTTAACACATTATTAAATATATAAAAACAACCTTAAGCAACATGTAAAAACCACAGACAAGATAGTCTGGATGATTTGAATGACGTTTATCTTTATTGACGTCGAAGATCATGTGATAGTTGTGGTCTAGTATGACAACAACAACAACGTCAGGTAGTCTAAACGGAGGAGGATACTGCCACTTCAACACACTACTACTACAACACAGCCTTGAACGTTTGGTCATCAGGAGAACACTCTCTCTAGCCTCACACACACACCCAGTCCTCATCCCTCCCGGTGGCGGTGCAACGGTCTCCGTCTCTTTATGGTAAGGTGTGACCGTTGCCACGGTAAAGACGGTTAAAGACTGCAAAGGGGGTGTGTAGTCAAGATAAGAAGGATAGAAAGTGAGTGAGCGAGGATAGATTATGAGAAAGGAAAAAAAAAAACGACAGTATTGTTCTATTTCAAAAAGTGCCAGAAAAAGACCAAGGTGATGAATTTAAAGAGTTTAAAAGTTGGTTTCCTCCCTCCTCCCTCAGTTGTTAGCTTGCTGTAGTCGCTATACCACAAGGCACGCTTTGATGATGTCACAAAGAGAGAATGGTGGAACTCTGGCGACTCCCAAGATTCTCAGCGTAGTTTTCCCTCCTCCAGTCGACAAGGCAACGCCCCGCTCCCCTCTAGTCCCCACGCAAAAATGGACCTGGAGAGAAAGGAGGGAGAGACCGTCAAAACCACAGCCAGTTAGTGTGTGTGTGTGTGTGTGTGTAGTAGTAGTGTGTGTGTGTAGTGAGTATGTGTAGGTAGTGTGTGTGTGTGTGTGTAGTAGTGTGTGTGGGTTTTACCTGCGTAGGGGACTACTCTCCGAGGGGAATGATTTGTGTGTGTGTGTGTGTGTGTGTGTGTGTAGTAGTGTGTGTGGGTGTTACCTGCGTAGGGGACTACTCTCCGAGGGGAATGATTTGTGTGTGTGTGTGTGTGTGTGTAACCTGCGTAGGGGACTACTCTCCGAGGGGAATGATGTGTGTAGTAGTGTGTGTGTGTGTGTAGTAGTGTGTGTGGGTGTTACCTGCGTAGGGGACTACTCTCCGAGGGGAATGATGTGTGTGTAGTAGTGTGTGTGTAGTAGTAGTGTGTGTGGGTGTTACCTGCGTAGGGGACTACTCTCCGAGGGGAATGATGTGTGTGTAGTAGTGTGTGTGGGTGGTACCTGCGTAGGGGACTACTCTCCGAGGGGAATGATGTGTGTGTGTAGTAGTGTGTGTGGGTGTTACCTGCGTAGGGGACTACTCTCCGAGGGGAATGATGTGTGTGTAGTAGTGTGTGTGTAGTAGTAGTGTGTGTGGGTGTTACCTGCGTAGGGGACTACTCTCCGAGGGGAATGATGTGTGTGTAGTAGTGTGTGGGTGGTACCTGCGTAGGGGACTACTCTCCGAGGGGAATGATGTGTGTGTGGGTGGTACCTGCGTAGGGGACTACTCTCCGAGAGGAATGATGTGTGTGTGGGTGGTACCTGCGTAGGGGACTACTCTCCGAGGGGAATGATGTGTGTGTGGGTGGTACCTGCGTAGGGGACTACTCTCCGAGGGGAATGATGTGTGTGTAGTAGTGTGTGTGGGTGTTACCTGCGTAGGGGACTACTCTCCGAGGGGAATGATGTGTGTGTAGTAGTGTGTGTGGGTGGTACCTGCGTAGGGGACTACTCTCCGAGGGGAATGATTTCTTCGTTGATAAAAAACTCGATGGTCTCCTCCTCCCAGTCATCTGTGTTACTGTCCAGCTCGTCAGTGTCCACTCCTAGAGACAGAGAGAGGTCAGGGGTCACGTTTAGTAAGCCTGGTCCCAAGCCAGAACGGCCTACAGAGGGGGGGGGGGGGGGGGGGGGGGTTTATCTACGTACCTCCTCGGAGCTGCAGGCGGGCGGTCTTCTGTTCGTGGTGCTGCTGTAGGGCAGCCTCTCGGTAGGTACGGTAGTCCTCCATCATGCTCCTCCTCTTGTCCACCAGCTCCCTGGAGGCCTTCGACTGGCTCAGACGATCCTTCTGCTCAAAGATCTTAGAGTACTTCTTCAGGTCCTTCTTGATCACCTGGGTAACGGGTCAAAACACAGAAGAAACCCATGTTATACGTAGCAACAAGACCACCAAGGGTCCCGGCTAAGCCCACGTTATACGTAGCAACAAGACTGTCAGGGTCCCGGCTAAACCCATGTTATACGTAGCAACAAGACCACCAAGGGTCCCGGCTAAGCCCACGTTATACGTAGCAACAAGACTGTCAGGGTCCCAGCTAAGCCCACGTTATACGTAGCAACAAGACTGTCAGGGTCCCGGCTAAGCCCACGTTATACGTAGCAACAAGACTGTCAGGGTCCCGGCTAAGCCCATGTTATACGTAGCAACAAGACCACCAAGGGTCCCGGCTAAGCCCACGTTATACGTAGCAACAAGACTGTCAGGGTCCCGGCTAAGCCCATGTTATAGTAGCAACAAGACTGTCAGGGTCCCGGCTAAGCCCACGTTATACGTAGCAACAAGACTGTCAGGGTCCCGGCTAAGCCCATGTTATAGTAGCAACAAGACTGTCAGGGTCCCAGCTAAGCCCATGTTATACGTAGCAACAAGACTGTCAGGGTCCCGGCTAAACCCATGTTATACGTAGCAACAAGACTGTCAGGGTCCCAGCTAAGCCCATGTTATAGTAGCAACAAGACTGTCAGGGTCCCGGCTAAGCCCATGTTATAGTAGCAACAAGACTGTCAGGGTCCCAGCTAAACCCATGTTATACGTAGCAACAAGACTGTCAGGGTCCCAGCTAAGCCCATGTTATAGTAGCAACAAGACTGTCAGGGTCCCGGCTAAGCCCATGTTATACGTAGCAACAAGACTGTCAGGGTCCCGGCTAAACCCATGTTATACGTAGCAACAAGACTGTCAGGGTCCCAGCTAAGCCCATGTTATACGTAGCAACAAGACTGTCAGGGTCCCGGCTAAGCCCATGTTATAGTAGCAACAAGACTGTCAGGGTCCCAGCTAAACCCATGTTATACGTAGCAACAAGACTGTCAGGGTCCCAGCTAAGCCCATGTTATAGTAGCAACAAGACTGTCAGGGTCCCGGCTAAGCCCATGTTATAGTAGCAACAAGACTGTCAGGGTCCCAGCTAAGCCCACGTTATACGTAGCAACAAGACTGTCAGGGTCCCGGCTAAGCCCATGTTATACGTAGCAACAAGACCATCAAGGGTCCCGGCTAAGCCCATGTTATAGTAGCAACAAGACTGTCAGGGTCCCGGCTAAGCCCATGTGATACGTAGCAACAAGACCATCAAGGGTCCCGGCTAAGCCCATGTTATACGTAGCAACAAGACTGTCAGGGTCCCGGCTAAGCCCATGTTATAGTAGCAACAAGACAGTCAGGGTCCCGGCTAAGCCCATGTTATAGTAGCAACAAGACTGTCAGGGTCCCGGCGAAGCCCGTGTTATAGTAGCAACAAGACTGTCAGGGTCCCGGCGAAGCCCATGTTATACGTAGCAACAAGACTGTCAGGGTCCCGGCGAAGCCCGTGTTATAGTAGCAACAAGACTGTCAGGGTCCCGGCTAAGCCCATGTTATAGTAGCAACAAGACTGTCAGGGTCCCGGCTAAGCTGATGTTATATATACGCAGTCAGACACATTACAACAAAGCTCTTTCTACACACAGAAGTTTAGACAGAAGTCACTACTTGTCCAGACACTAAACACTGAACGAGTTTTTGAATTCTATTGGTTTAAAACAACTTTGATGACAGAGTAAATACCCTTCATAAATACTGGGGACACACTACACCAACACCACACAGATACGTACCTTGATGGAGTCCTGTGTGAGCAGGGTAGCAGGCCGAGGTCTCCAGAGTAGCTGACAGAAACGATCCTTGTTGTTCTTCTGGAGGAGACGCCCCTGGAAGGTCCACAGCCAATAGGCATTGTCCACCTGACGGGAGAGACAACCCCCTTTTTAAAAACACACTTGGTATGGCTCAGATAAAAACATTGTCCACCTGACGGGAGAGACAACCCCCTTTTTAAAAACACACTTGGTATGGCTCAGATAAACACTTTTTTTCCCTCCGCGATTGATGAAAAGAACATAGTACACGAGCAGAAAAGGAGAAGGGATTTTTCTGAAGTTGTGTCTGTGTGTTTGTTCTGCTACAAACCAATCTAGAAGAAAAAGAAAATGCACACCTGTTTAGACGAGGTGCTGGCTAGCGGAGTAGAACACCTGTTAAGACGAGGTGCTGGCTAGCGGAGTAGAACACCTGTTAAGACGAGGTGCTGGCTAGCGGAGTAGAACACCTGTTTAGACGAGGTGCTGGCTAGCGGAGTAGAACACCTGTTAAGACGAGGTGCTGGCTAGCGGAGTAGAACACCTATTAAGACGAGGTGCTGGCTAGCGGAGTAGAACACCTGTTTAGACGAGGTGCTGGCTAGCGGAGTAGAACACCTGTTAAGACGAGGTGCTGGCTAGCGGAGTAGAACACCTGTTTAGACGAGGTGCTGGCTAGCGGAGTAGAACACCTGTTTAGACGAGGTGCTGGCTAGCGGAGTAGAACACCTGTTTAGACGAGGTGCTGGCTAGCGGAGTAGAACACCTGTTTAGACGAGGTGCTGGCTAGCGGAGTAGAACACCTATTTAGACGAGGTGCTGGCTAGCGGAGTAGAACACCTGTTAAGACGAGGTGCTGGCTAGGGGAGTAGAACACCTGTTTAGACGAGGTGCTGGCTAGGGGAGTAGAACACCTGTTTAGACGAGGTGCTGGCTAGGGGAGTAGAACACCTGTTTAGACGAGGTGCTGGCTAGGGGAGTAGAACACCTGTATAGACGAGGTGCTGGCTAGCGGAGTAGAACACCTGTTTAGACGAGGTGCTGGCTAGCAGAGTAGAACACCTGTTTAGACGAGGTGCTGGCTAGCGGAGTAGAACACCTGTATAGACGAGGTGCTGGCTAGCAGAGTAGAACACCTGTATAGACGAGGTGCTGGCTAGCGGAGTAGAACACCTGTATAGACGAGGTGCTGGCTAGCGGAGTAGAACACCTGTTAAGACGAGGTGCTGGCTAGCGGAGTAGAACACCTGTTAAGACGAGGTGCTGGCTAGCGGAGTAGAACACCTGTTAAGACGAGGTGCTGGCTAGCGGAGTAGAACACCTGTTAAGACGAGGTGCTGGCTAGCGGAGTAGAACACCTGTTAAGACGAGGTGCTGACTAGCAGAGTAGAACACCTGTTTAGACGAGGTGCTGGCTAGCGGAGTAGAACACCTGTTTAGACAAGGTGCTGGCTAGCGGAGTAGAACACCTGTTTAGACGAGGTGCTGGCTAGCGGAGTAGAACACCTGTTTAGACGAGGTGCTGGCTAGGGGAGTAGAACACCTGTTAAGACGAGGTGCTGGCTAGCGGAGTAGAACACCTGTTAAGACAAGGTGCTGGCTAGCGGAGTAGAACACCTGTTTAGACGAGGTGCTGGCTAGCGGAGTAGAACACCTGTTTAGACGAGGTGCTGGCTAGCGGAGTAGAACACTGGAAAATAAGAGAGCTGCACACTCCAGGAACTCAGATGCAAAAAAAAAAAAAAAATGACCACCGTTTCAACAGCCAAGCTGTTTTCAAATCAAATCAAATTTATTTATATAGCCCTTCGTACATCAGCTGATGTCTCAAAGTGCTGAACAGAAACCCAGCCTAAAACCCCAAACAGCAAGCAATGCAATTACCAACGTTTCGACAGCCAAGCTGTCTTCATCAGGGTTATAATCCCAAACACTGCGGGATGCCTCGTTAACGTCGTGTCAAAAGACACAGGTGTCTGTAATCACGGCCAAGAGTGGCCTGATATCATTGGTTAATTATTGCGGTACAAACCAACCTTCATTTAGTTGATCTTCCCATTTAAATAAACATGACAGTAGGAGTTTATTCCCTGTGTGTGTGTGAGTGTGTGTGTCAGGTGTACCTTGTGACTCCACCAGGACACAGAGGTCACCAGGTATCGTCCCGTAGGGTCCCACTCTACGTCAGAGGCCATGTAGTGTTCAACCATGTTCATCATGGTGCAGTCAGAGGTGTCCACAAACGCCAGGGCCCCGTTCATACTGGAGGAGAGGAGAGTTAACACAGGGCCCCGTTCATACTGGAGGAGAGGGTTTACACAGAAGGGGAGAGCTCTCTCTCTCACACACACACACAGGTCTTGTACCTCCTGAGTCCAGCCAGCACCATGAACTGTCCCTGAGGACTCCAGAAGATGCTGTTGGCCTGCTGCTTGTCAAACATCTCTGGAGAGAGAAGGGGGAGGAGAGGAGAGACAAGGAGGGGAGGAGAGACAAGGGGGGGAGGAGAGGAGAGACAAGTGGGGGAAAGAGAGAGAGGGGGGGAAAGAGAGAGAGGGGGGGAGGAGAGGAGAGACAAGTGGGGGAAGGAGAGAGAGGGGGGGAGGCGAGGAGAGACAAGTGGGGGAAGGAGAGAGAGGGGGGAGGAGAGGAGAGACAAGTGGGGGAAGGAGAGAGGGGGGGAGGAGAGAGAAGGGGGGAGAGACAAGGGGGGGAGGAGAGAGAAGGGGGGAGAGACAAGGGGGGGAGGAGAGAGAGGGGGGGAGGAGAGAGAAGGGGGGAGGAGAGGAGAGACAAGTGGGGGAAGGAGAGAGGGGGGAGGGGAGACAAGTGGGGGAAGGAGAGAGAGGGGGGAGGAGAGAGAAGGGGGGAGAGACAAGGGGGGGAGGAGAGGAGAGAGAAGGGGGGAGAGGAGGAGGAAAGGAGAGGGGAGGAGAGAGAGAGGGGGGAGAGGAGAGAGGAGGAGAGAGGGGGGGAGAGGAGAGAGGGGGGGAGAGGAGAGAGAAGGAGAGAGAAGAAGGAGAGGAGAGAGAAGAAGGAGAGGAGAGGAGAGAGAAGGGGGGGAGAGGAGAGAGAATGTTACAGTAACAGACTGTGTTGTTTGCCAAAGGACTGAATACGACATCTGACAACAGTAGAGACGGAATAACGATCCTTATAGACATTACAGAGTCAATGTTTTTAAAGGTTCCTCTACTGAGAGAGAGAGAGAGGGGGGGGGAAGGAGAGAAGACATCCTTATAGACATTACAGAGTCATGAGATATTCTCAGGTAAAGGTTGTACTCACTGATGAGTTCTATCTTCCCGTTGTTCTTGACGTGGTAGAACGAGGCGTTGATTCTGGGAGATTCACCGTGCAGGACGGCAAACTTACTGCCGTTGGGCTCCCACGCAAACGCTATGATGCTCTCCGCTAGGGGACGACAACACTGGTGTTATTATACCTGGTGGTGTTACTGCCGTTGGGCTCCCACGCAAACGCTATGATGCTCTCCGCTAGGGGACGACAACACTGGTGTTATTATACCTGGTGGTGTTACTGCCGTTGGGCTCCCACGCAAACGCTATGATGCTCTCCGCTAGGGGACGACAACACTGGTGTTATTATACCTGGTGGTGTTACTGCCGTTGGGCTCCCACGCAAACGCTATGATGCTCTCCGCTAGGGGACGACAACACTGGTGTTATTATACCTGGTGGTGTTACTGCCGTTGGGCTCCCACGCAAACGCTATGATGCTCTCCGCTAGGGGACGACAACACTGGTGTTATTATACCTGGTGGTGTTACTGCCGTTGGGCTCCCACGCAAACGCTATGATGCTCTCCGCTAGGGGACGACAACACTGGTGTTATTATACCTGGTGGTGTTACTGCCGTTGGGCTCCCACGCAAACGCTATGATGCTCTCCGCTAGGGGACGACAACACTGGTGTTATTATACCTGGTGGTGTTACTGCCGTTGGGCTCCCACGCAAACGCTATGATGCTCTCCGCTAGGGGACGACAACACTGGTGTTATTATACCTGGTGGTGTTACTGCCGTTGGGCTCCCACGCAAACGCTATGATGCTCTCCGCTAGGGGACGACAACACTGGTGTTATTATACCTGGTGGTGTTACTGCACCTGGTGGTGTTACTATACCTAGTGGTGTTACCTAGTGGTGTTACTGCACCTGGTGGTGTTACTGCACCTGGTGGTGTTACTGCACCTGGTGGTGTTACTGCACCTAGTGGTGTTACTGCACCTAGTGGTGTTACTGCACCTAGTGGTGTTACTGCACCTGGTGGTGTTACTGCACCTGGTGGTGTTACTGTACCTGGTGGTGTTACCTAGTGGTGTTACTGCACCTGGTGGTGTTACCTAGTGGTGTTACTGCACCTGGTGGTGTTACTGCACCTGGTGGTGTTACTGCACCTGGTGGTGTTACTGCACCTGGTGGTGTTACTGCACCTGGTGGTGTTACTGCACCTGGTGGTGTTACTGCACCTGGTGGTGTTACTGTACTTGGTGGTGTTACTGTACTTAGGGGTGTTACTGCACCTGGTGGTGTTACTATACCTAGTGGTGTTACTGTACATTATCAGTGGGAGGGTTTCTGTCAGTCTAGTCAGAGAGGGGGTTTTCTGTCCGTCTTGTCAGTGGGGGTGTGTGTTACCAGTTTTAGATTCCGGGTCTCCCTTCATCTCTACCACGTCAACAGGAACCTGCTTCTCTCTCATCCTGAAGATCTCAAAGTTGGTCACCACACCCTGAGAGGAGGAGGGAACGAGAGGACAGACAGGAGGAGAGAGAATGATAGGGGACAGAGAGGAGAGGAGAGAGAATGATGGAGGAGATGACAGAGGACAGGAGGAGATAACGAGAGGAGAGAGAATGATAGGGGACAGAGAGGAGAGAACGAGAGGAGAGGACAGAGAGGAGAGAGAATGATGGAGGAGATGACAGAGAGGAGAGAATGATGGAGGAGATGACAGACAGGAGGAGAGGACAGACAGGAGGAGAGAACGAGAGGACAGGAGAGAGGACAGACAGGAGAAGAGAAAGAGAGGATAGGAGAGGACAGAGAATGATGGAGAAGATGACAGAGAGGAGAGAGGACAGACATAAGAGGAGAGAGGGAATGATAGAGGATGAGGACAGAGAATGAAGGAGGAGATGACAGAAGAGGAGAGGGGGAACGATAGAGGATGAGGACAGAGAGAAAGGAGAGGTTTAACATGAAAGCAATCACATTCACCCTCCCTCTGTTCTCCTCCCCCCTTCACCCTCCCTCTGTTCTCCTCCCCCCTTCACCCTCCCTCTGTTCTCCTCCCCCCTTCACCCTCCCCCTGTTCTCCTCCCCCCTTCACCCTCCCCCTGTTCTCCTCCCCCTTCACCCTCCCTGTTCTCCTCCCCCTTCACCCTCCCTCTGTTCTCCTCCCCCCTTCACCCTCCCTCTGTTCTCCTCCCCCCTTCACCCTCCCTCTGTTCTCCTCCCCCTTCACCCTCCCTCTGTTCTCCTCCCCCCTTCACCCTCCCTCTGTTCTCCTCCCCCCGTCACCCTGTCACCCTGTTCTCCTCCCCCCTTCACCCTCCCTCTGATCTCCTCCCCCCTTCACCCTCCCTCTGATCTCCTCCCCCCTTCACCCTCCCTCTGTTCTCCTCCCTCCCTCTGTTCTCCTCCCCCCTTCACCCTCCCTCTGTTCTCCTCCCCCCTTCACCCTCCCTCTGTTCTCCTCCCCCCTTCACCCTCCCTCTGTTCTCCTCCCCCCTTCACCCTCCCTCTGTTCTCCTCCCCCTTCACTAACCTGAGTTCCTTTAGGTGTTCGGTCCACCTTGACACAGAGGTAGTCTCCCTGTCTCCTCCCCCCTTCACCCTCCCTCTGTTCTCCTTCACTAACCTGAGTTCCTTTAGGTGTTCGGTCCACCTTGACACAGAGGTAGTCTCCCTGTCTCCTCCCCCTTCACTAACCTGAGTTCCTTTAGGTGTTCGGTCCACCTTGACACAGAGGTAGTCTCCCTGTCTCTGCCAGTGGAGTTTACAGTCCACCACGTTGAAGAGGTTCCTGACTCTGATCTCCTGTCTGGAGGGAAGCTGCATCAGAGTCACTCTGGCTGGGATGTCTTTGTCCTCGGGGACCCAGAACGCTATGATGTTATCGCCTGGGGACCAGGAGAAGTCCCTGCAGAGGGGAGGAGGGGATTAATACACACACACCTGTATGATGTCATCACCTGGGGACCAGGAGAAGTCCCTGCAGAAGGGAGGAGAGGATTAACACACACACTGCTATGATGTCATCACCTGGGTACCAGGAGAAGTCCCTGCAGAGGGGAGGACAGGTGGTGTTCCTCTAACTAGTCTCTGTCTGACAGGTGGTATTCCTCTAACTAGTCTCTGTCTGACAGGTGGTATTCCTCTAACTAGTCTCTGTCTGACAGGTGGTATTCCTCTAACTAGTCTCTGTTCAACAGGTGGTATTCCTCTAACTAGTCTCTGTCTGACAGGTGGTATTCCTCTAACTAGTCTCTGTCTGACAGGTGGTGTTTGGTAACTAACTGATTAAGGGTCAACATGCCCAGGATAAAGACTTACTTGATGCCACTGATCTTCAGACTCTTCTTATCCAACAGGCCCATGGACTACGACAGGAGAAAACAGGATGTTGTTCAGTACGGACTCACCAGTCTGTTATACAGACACTCAGAGTAATACTGGTCAATCTAACTTACTGGGGTCATAGATGCTCAGAGTGGGGACTTACTGGGGTCTCATAGATGCTCAGTGTGGGGACTTACTGGGGTCTCGTATATGCTCAGTGTGGGGACTTACTGGGGTCTCGTAGATGCTCAGTGTGGGGACTTACTGGGGTCTCATAGACGCTCAGTGTGGGGACTTACTGGGGTCTCGTAGATGCTCAGTGTGTCCTGGGTCATCCTGGCAAAGAACTTCCCATCATGACTCCACCTGGAGAAACAGACACATGTTAGAACAATGCAGCTAGGGAGAGAACCAAGACAGTTAGGGGAGAGAACCAAGACAGACCGCGGCAGTTAGGGGAGAGAACCAAGACAGACCGCTGCAGTTAGGGGAGAGAACCAAGACAGCTAGGGGAGAGAACCAAGACAGACCGCTGCAGTTAGGGAGAGAACCAAGACAGACCACTGCAGTTAGAGAGAGAACCAAGACAGACCGCTGCAGTTAGAGGAGAGAACCAAGACAGACCGCTGTAGTTAGGGGAGAGAACCAAGACAGACCGCTGCAGTTAGGGGAGAGAACCAAGACAGCTAGGGGAGAGAACCAAGACAGACCGCTGCAGTTAGGGAGAGAACCAAGACAGACCGCTGCAGTTAGAGGAGAGAACCAAGACAGACCGCTGCAGTTAGAGGAGAGAACCAAGACAGACCGCTGCAGTTAGAGGAGAGAACCAAGACAGACCGCTGCAGTTAGGGGAGAGAACCAAGACAGACCGCTGCAGTTAGGGGAGAGAACCAAGACAGACCGCTGCAGTTAGGGGAGAGAACCAAGACAGACCGCTGCAGTTAGAGAGAGAACCAAGACAGACCGCTGCAGTTAGGGGAGAGAACCAAGACAGACCGCTGCAGTTAGGGGAGAGAACCAAGACAGACCGCTGCAGTTAGAGGAGAGAACCAAGACAGACCGCTGCAGTTAGAGGAGAGAACCAAGACAGACCGCTGCAGTTAGGGGAGAGAACCAAGACAGACCGCTGCAGTTAGAGGAGAGAACCAAGACAGACCGCTGCAGTTAGGGGAGAGAACCAAGACAGACCGCTGCAGTTAGAGAGAGAACCAAGACAGACCGCTGCAGTTAGGGGAGAGAACCAAGACAGACCGCTGCAGTTAGGGGAGAGAACCAAGACAGACCGCTGCAGTTAGAGAGAGAACCAAGACAGACCGCTGTAGTTAGGGGAGAGAACCAAGACAGACCGCTGCAGTTAGGGGAGAGAACCAAGACAGACCGCTGCAGTTAGAGAGAGAACCAAGACAGCTAGGGGAGAAAACCAAGACAGTTAGGGGAGAGAACCAAGACAGTTAGGGGAGAAAACCAAGACAGTTAGGGGAGAGAACCAAGACAGACCGCTGCAGTTAGGGGAGAGAACCAAGACAGCTAGGGGAGAAAACCAAGACAGTTAGGGGAGAGAACCAAGACAGTTAGGGGAGAAAACCAAGACAGTTAGGGGAGAGAACCAAGACAGACCGCTGCAGTTAGGGGAGAGAACCAAGACAGACCACTGCAGTTAGAGAGAGAACCAAGACAGACCGCTGCAGTTAGAGGAGAGAACCAAGACAGACCGCTGTAGTTAGGGGAGAGAACCAAGACAGACCGCTGCAGTTAGGGGAGAGAACCAAGACAGCTAGGGGAGAGAACCAAGACAGACCGCTGCAGTTAGGGAGAGAACCAAGACAGACCGCTGCAGTTAGAGAGAGAACCAAGACAGACCGCTGCAGTTAGAGGAGAGAACCAAGACAGACCGCTGCAGTTAGAGGAGAGAACCAAGACAGACCGCTGCAGTTAGGGGAGAGAACCAAGACAGACCGCTGCAGTTAGGGGAGAGAACCAAGACAGACCGCTGCAGTTAGAGAGAGAACCAAGACAGACCGCTGCAGTTAGGGGAGAGAACCAAGACAGACCGCTGCAGTTAGGGGAGAGAACCAAGACAGACCGCTGCAGTTAGAGGAGAGAACCAAGACAGACCGCTGCAGTTAGAGGAGAGAACCAAGACAGACCGCTGCAGTTAGGGGAGAGAACCAAGACAGACCGCTGCAGTTAGAGGAGAGAACCAAGACAGACCGCTGCAGTTAGGGGAGAGAACCAAGACAGACCGCTGCAGTTAGGGGAGAGAACCAAGACAGACCGCTGCAGTTAGAGAGAGAACCAAGACAGACCGCTGCAGTTAGGGGAGAGAACCAAGACAGACCGCTGCAGTTAGGGGAGAGAACCAAGACAGACCGCTGCAGTTAGAGAGAGAACCAAGACAGACCGCTGTAGTTAGGGGAGAGAACCAAGACAGACCGCTGCAGTTAGAGAGAGAACCAAGACAGCTAGGGGAGAAAACCAAGACAGTTAGGGGAGAGAACCAAGACAGTTAGGGGAGAAAACCAAGACAGTTAGGGGAGAAAACCAAGACAGTTAGGGGAGAGAACCAAGACAGACCGCTGCAGTTAGGGGAGAGAACCAAGACAGCTAGGGGAGAAATCCAAGACAGTTAGGGGAGAGAACCAAGACAGTTAGGGGAGAAAACCAAGACAGTTAGGGGAGAGAACCAAGACAGACCGCTGCAGTTAGGGGAGAGAACCAAGACAGACCGCTGCAGTTAGAGGAGAGAACCAAGACAGACCGCTGCAGTTAGGGGAGAGAACCAAGACAGACCGCTGCAGTTAGGGGGGGGAACCAAGACAGACCACTGCAGTTAGAGAGAGAACCAAGACAGACCGCTGCAGTTAGAGGAGAGAACCAAGACAGACCGCTGCAGTTAGGGGAGAGAACCAAGACAGACCGCTGCAGTTAGAGGAGAGAACCAAGACAGACCGCTGCAGTTAGAGGAGAGAACCAAGACAGACCGCTGCAGTTAGGGGAGAGAACCAAGACAGACCGCTGCAGTTAGAGAGAGAACCAAGACAGACCGCTGCAGTTAGAGAGAGAACCAAGACAGTTAGGGGAGAGAACCAAGACAGACCGCTGCAGTTAGAGAGAGAACCAAGACAGACCGCTGCAGTTAGAGAGAGAACCAAGACAGACCGCTGCAGTTAGAGAGAGAACCAAGACAGACCGCTGCAGTTAGAGAGAGAACCAAGACAGTTAGGGGAGAGAACCAAGACAGACCGCTGCAGTTAGAGAGAGAACCAAGACAGACCGCTGCAGTTAGAGAGAGAACCAAGACAGACCGCTGCAGTTAGAGAGAGAACCAAGACAGACCGCTGCAGTTAGAGAGAGAACCAAGACAGACCGCTGCAGTTAGAGAGAGAACCAAGACAGACCGCTGCAGTTAGGGGAGAGAACCAAGACAGACCGCTGCAGTTAGAGAGAGAACCAAGACAGACCGCTGCAGTTAGGGGAGAGAACCAAGACAGACCGCTGCAGTTAGGGGAGAGAACCAAGACAGACCGCTGCAGTTAGAGAGAGAACCAAGACAGACCGCTGCAGTTAGGGGAGAGAACCAAGACAGACCGCTGTAGTTAGAGGAGAGAACCAAGACAGACCGCTGCAGTTAGAGAGAGAACCAAGACAGACCGCTGCAGTTAGGGGAGAGAACCAAGACAGACCGCTGCAGTTAGAGAGAGAACCAAGACAGACCGCTGCAGTTAGGGGAGAGAACCAAGACAGAACGCTGCAGTTAGGGGAGAGAACCAAGACAGACCGCTGCAGTTAGGGGGGGGAACCAAGACAGACCACTGCAGTTAGGGGGGGGGAACCAAGACAGACCGCTGCAGTTAGAGAGAGAACCAAGACAGACCGCTGCAGTTAGGGGAGAGAACCAAGACAGACCGCTGCAGTTAGAGAGAGAACCAAGACAGACCGCTGTAGTTAGAGGAGAGAACCAAGACAGACCGCTGCAGTTAGAGAGAGAACCAAGACAGACCGCTGCAGTTAGGGGAGAGAACCAAGACAGACCGCTGCAGTTAGAGGAGAGAACCAAGACAGACCGCTGCAGTTAGGGGAGAGAACCAAGACAGACCGCTGCAGTTAGGGGAGAGAACCAAGACAGACCGCTGCAGTTAGGGGAGAGAACCAAGACAGACCGCTGCAGTTAGGGGAGAGAACCAAGACAGACCGCTGCAGTTAGAGAGAGAACCAAGACAGACCGCTGCAGTTAGGGGAGAGAACCAAGACAGACCGCTGCAGTTAGAGGAGAGAACCAAGACAGACCGCTGCAGTTAGAGGAGAGAACCAAGACAGACCGCTGCAGTTAGAGGAGAGAACCAAGACAGACCGCTGCAGTTAGAGGAGAGAACCAAGACAGACCGCTGCAGTTAGGGGAGAGAACCAAGACAGACCGCTGCAGTTAGGGGAGAGAACCAAGACAGACCGCTGCAGTTAGGGGAGAGAACCAAGACAGACCGCTGCAGTTAGGGGAGAGAACCAAGACAGACCGCTGCAGTTAGGGGAGAGAACCAAGACAGACCGCTGCAGTTAGAGAGAGAACCAAGACAGACCGCTGCAGTTAGGGGAGAGAACCAAGACAGACCGCTGCAGTTAGGGGAGAGAACCAAGACAGACCGCTGCAGTTAGGGGAGAGAACCAAGACAGACCGCTGCAGTTAGAGAGAGAACCAAGACAGACCGCTGTAGTTAGGGGAGAGAACCAAGACAGACCGCTGCAGTTAGAGAGAGAACCAAGACAGCTAGGGGAGAAAACCAAGACAGTTAGGGGAGAGAACCAAGACAGTTAGGGGAGAAAACCAAGACAGTTAGGGGAGAGAACCAAGACAGACCGCTGCAGTTAGGGGAGAGAACCAAGACAGCTAGGGGAGAAAACCAAGACAGTTAGGGGAGAGAACCAAGACAGTTAGGGGAGAAAACCAAGACAGTTAGGGGAGAGAACCAAGACAGACCGCTGCAGTTAGAGGAGAGAACCAAGACAGACCGCTGCAGTTAGGGGAGAGAACCAAGACAGACCGCTGCAGTTAGAGGAGAGAACCAAGACAGACCGCTGCAGTTAGGGGAGAGAACCAAGACAGACCGCTGCAGTTAGGGGAGAGAACCAAGACAGACCGCTGCAGTTAGAGAGAGAACCAAGACAGTTAGGGGAGAGAACCAAGACAGACCGCTGCAGTTAGAGAGAGAACCAAGACAGACCGCTGCAGTTAGAGAGAGAACCAAGACAGTTAGGGGAGAGAACCAAGACAGACCGCTGCAGTTAGAGAGAGAACCAAGACAGACCGCTGCAGTTAGAGAGAGAACCAAGACAGTTAGGGGAGAGAACCAAGACAGACCGCTGCAGTTAGAGAGAGAACCAAGACAGACCGCTGCAGTTAGAGAGAGAACCAAGACAGACCGCTGCAGTTAGAGAGAGAACCAAGACAGACCGCTGCAGTTAGAGAGAGAACCAAGACAGACCGCTGCAGTTAGAGAGAGAACCAAGACAGACCGCTGCAGTTAGGGGAGAGAACCAAGACAGACCGCTGCAGTTAGAGAGAGAACCAAGACAGACCGCTGCAGTTAGGGGAGAGAACCAAGACAGACCGCTGCAGTTAGGGGAGAGAACCAAGACAGACCGCTGCAGTTAGGGGGGGGAACCAAGACAGACCACTGCAGTTAGAGAGAGAACCAAGACAGACCGCTGCAGTTAGGGGAGAGAACCAAGACAGACCGCTGCAGTTAGGGGAGAGAACCAAGACAGACCGCTGCAGTTAGAGGAGAGAACCAAGACAGACCGCTGCAGTTAGAGGAGAGAACCAAGACAGACCGCTGCAGTTAGGGGAGAGAACCAAGACAGACCGCTGCAGTTAGAGAGAGAACCAAGACAGACCGCTGCAGTTAGAGAGAGAACCAAGACAGTTAGGGGAGAGAACCAAGACAGACCGCTGCAGTTAGAGAGAGAACCAAGACAGACCGCTGCAGTTAGAGAGAGAACCAAGACAGTTAGGGGAGAGAACCAAGACAGACCGCTGCAGTTAGAGAGAGAACCAAGACAGACCGCTGCAGTTAGAGAGAGAACCAAGACAGTTAGGGGAGAGAACCAAGACAGACCGCTGCAGTTAGAGAGAGAACCAAGACAGACCGCTGCAGTTAGAGAGAGAACCAAGACAGACCGCTGCAGTTAGAGAGAGAACCAAGACAGACCGCTGCAGTTAGGGGAGAGAACCAAGACAGACCGCTGCAGTTAGAGAGAGAACCAAGACAGACCGCTGCAGTTAGGGGAGAGAACCAAGACAGACCGCTGCAGTTAGGGGAGAGAACCAAGACAGACCGCTGCAGTTCGAGAGAGAACCAAGACAGACCGCTGCAGTTAGGGGAGAGAACCAAGACAGACCGCTGTAGTTAGAGGAGAGAACCAAGACAGACCGCTGCAGTTAGAGAGAGAACCAAGACAGACCGCTGCAGTTAGGGGAGAGAACCAAGACAGACCGCTGCAGTTAGAGAGAGAACCAAGACAGACCGCTGCAGTTAGGGGAGAGAACCAAGACAGAACGCTGCAGTTAGGGGAGAGAACCAAGACAGACCGCTGCAGTTAGGGGGGGGAACCAAGACAGACCGCTGCAGTTAGGGGGGGGGGACCAAGACAGACCGCTGCAGTTAGAGAGAGAACCAAGACAGACCGCTGCAGTTAGGGGAGAGAACCAAGACAGACCGCTGCAGTTAGAGAGAGAACCAAGACAGACCGCTGTAGTTAGAGGAGAGAACCAAGACAGACCGCTGCAGTTAGAGAGAGAACCAAGACAGACCGCTGCAGTTAGGGGAGAGAACCAAGACAGACCGCTGCAGTTAGAGAGAGAACCAAGACAGACCGCTGCAGTTAGGGGAGAGAACCAAGACAGACCGCTGCAGTTAGGGGAGAGAACCAAGACAGACCGCTGCAGTTAGAGAGAGAACCAAGACAGACCGCTGCAGTTAGGGGAGAGAACCAAGACAGTTAGGGGAGAGAACCAAGACAGACCGCTGCAGCTAGGGGAGAGAACCAAGACAGACCGCTGCAGTTAGAGAGAGAACCAAGACAGACCGCTGCAGTTAGAGAGAGAACCAAGACAGACCGCTGCAGTTAGGGGAGAGAACCAAGACAGACCGCTGCAGTTAGAGAGAGAACCAAGACAGACCGCTGTAGTTAGAGGAGAGAACCAAGACAGACCGCTGCAGTTAGAGAGAGAACCAAGACAGACCGCTGCAGTTAGGGGAGAGAACCAAGACAGACCGCTGCAGTTAGGGGAGAGAACCAAGACAGACCGCTGCAGTTAGGGGAGAGAACCAAGACAGTTAGGGGAGAGAACCAAGACAGACCGCTGCAGCTAGGGGAGAGAACCAAGACAGTTAGGGGAGAGAACCAAGACAGACCGCTGCAGTTAGAGAGAGAACCAAGACAGACCGCTGCAGTTAGGGGAGAGAACCAAGACAGACCGCTGCAGTTAGGGGAGAGAACCAAGACAGACCGCTGCAGAAGATGTAGAGACATGAAAACAGAGGGGTGGGTAGTCAGGCCTTACTAGAAGATGTAGAGACATGAAAACAGAGGGGTGGGTCGTCAGGCCTTACTAGAAGATGTAGAGACATGAAAACAGAGAGGTGGGTCGTCAGGCCTTACTAGAAGATGTAGAGACATTAAAACAGAGGGGTGGGTCGTCAGGCCTTACTAGAAGATGTAGAGACATGAAAACAGAGAGGTGGGTCGTCAGGCCTTACTAGAAGATGTAGAGACATGAAAACAGAGGGGTGGGTCGTCAGGCCTTACTAGAAGATGTAGAGACATGAAAACAGAGAGGTGGGTCGTCAGGCCTTACTAGAAGATGTAGAGACATGAAAACAGAGGGGTGGGTAGTCAGGCCTTACTAGAAGATGTAGAGACATGAAAACAGAGGGGTGGGTAGTCAGGCCTTACTAGAAGATGTAGAGACATGAAAACAGAGGGGTGGGTCGTCAGGCCTTACCAGAAGATGTAGAGACATGAAAACAGAGGGGTGGGTCGTCAGGCCTTACTAGAAGATGTAGAGACATTAAAACAGAGAGGTGTATAGTCAGGCCTTACTTGAAGATGGGCCAGTGGGCGGAGCTCTCACAGTGGAAGCCTCTCTTCTTCTGGCCAGTCAGAATGTCCCAGATGATGATGGCCTGGGGGTCCTCCTTAGTGTCCATCAGGGGACTGAACGTCACCACGTACCTACCAACCATTATATAACAACTTTATATGTAGCTTCATAAGGATTCGTATAGATGACATAGACAGGTTATAACCACACTAGGCTCACCATGTACAGGGTAACTGCCAAAATGAAAGGAAAACACTTGAGTCAACGAGGGATACAAAGTACATTGAAAGCAGGTGCTTCCACACAGGTGTGGTTCCTGAGGTAATTAAGCAATTAACATCCCATGATGCTTAGGGTCATGTATAAAAATGCCCAGTTGACCATTATCTGAGCAAGCATGGCTAGAAGAAGAGATCTCAGAGACTTTGAAAGAGGGCTCTGAAAGGAGCACAGGGGTTTTAAAGGGTGTGTGAGTCTCAGTAACTGGATCCCAAATGAACTCTTCTGGGAGATTCTGGAGCGGCGCCCGAGACAGCGTTTTGTCACCACCGTCAACGAAACACTAAATTAAGGATTTTATCGTGGAAGAACGGTTTCCCATCATCACGGATCCCTCCGGGACTTTCATTAGGCACACCCGGTCCCTATTCCCAGTGATTAGACACACCTGGTCCCTATTCCCAGTGATTAGTCACACCCGGTCCCTATTCCCAGTGATTAGACACACCCTATCCCCAGTGATTAGTCACACCCGGCCCCTATTCCCAGTGATTAGTCACACCCGGCCCCTATTCCCAGTGATTAGTCACACCCGGCCCCTATTCCCAGTGATTAGTCACACCCGGCCCCTATTCCCAGTGATTAGTCACACCCGGCCCCTATTCCCAGTGATTAGTCACACCCTATCCCCAGTGATTAGTCACACCCTATTCCCAGTGATTAGACACACCTGATCCCTATTCCCAGTGATTAGTCACACCCGGTCCCTATCCCCAGTGATTAGACACACCCTATCCCCAGTGATTAGTCACACCCTATTCCCAGTGATTAGTCACACCCTATGCCCAGTGATTAGTCACACCCTATGCCCAGTGATTAGTCACACCCTATCCCCAGTGATTAGTCACACCCTATCCCCAGTGATTAGTAATTGTATAAGTGTGCCCTTGGGTTACCATTGTCCTGTCGATATATTGTTACAATGTCCGTTGGTGCGTGTGAGTACCTGTGCTGTCTGTTTTGGGCTTCCGTGCCGTTGTACAGATGATTACGGGTCTCTTCCCGTGTGTTAGTAATTGTACAGATGATTACGGGTCTCGTGTGTTAGTAATTGTACAGATGATTACGGGTCCCGTGTGTTAGTCATTGTGCAGATGATTACGGGTCCCGTGTGTTAGTCATTGTGCAGATGATTACGGGTCTCTTCCCGTGTGTTAGTCATTGTGCAGATGATTACGGGTCTCTTCCCGTGTGTTAGTCATTGTGCAGATGATTACGGGTCTCTTCCCGTGTGTTAGTCATTGTGCAGATGATTATGGGTCTCGTCCCGTGTGTTAGTCATTGTGCAGATGATTACGGGTCTCTTCCCGTGTGTTAGTCATTGTGCAGATGATTACGGGTCTCTTCCCATGTGTTAGTAATTGTACAGATGATTACGGGTCCCGTGTGTTAGTCATTGTGCAGATGATTACGGGTCTCTTCCCGTGTGTTAGTCATTGTGCAGATGATTACGGGTCCCGTGTGTTAGTCATTGTGCAGATGATTACGGGTCTCTTGTGTTAGTAATTGTACAGATGATTACGGGTCCCGTGTGTTAGTCATTGTGCAGATGATTACGGGTCCCGTGTGTTAGTCATTGTGCAGATGATTACGGGTCTCGTGTGTTAGTAATTGTACAGATGATTACGGGTCCCGTGTGTTAGTAATTGTGCAGATGATTACGGGTCTCTTGTGTTAGTAATTGTACAGATGATTACGGGTCCCGTGTGTTAGTCATTGTGCAGATGATTACGGGTCCCGTGTGTTAGTCATTGTACAGATGATTACGGGTCTCGTCCCGTGTGTTAGTCATTGTGCAGATGATTACGGGTCTCGTCCCGTGTGTTAGTCATTGTGCAGATGATTACGGGTCTCGTCCCGTGTGTTAGTCATTGTGCAGATGATTACGGGTCCCGTCCCGTGTGTTAGTCATTGTGCAGATGATTACGGGTCCCGTCCCGTGTGTTAGTCATTGTGCAGATGATTACGGGTCTCGTCCCGTGTGTTAGTCATTGTGCAGATGATTACGGGTCTCGTCCCGTGTGTTAGTCATTGTGCAGATGATTACGGGTCCCGTCCCGTGTGTTAGTCATTGTGCAGATGATTACGGGTCTCGTCCCGTGTGTTAGTCATTGTGCAGATGATTACGGGTCCCGTGTGTTAGTCATTGTGCAGATGATTACGGGTCCCGTGTGTTAGTCATTGTGCAGATGATTACGGGTCCCGTGTGTTAGTCATTGTGCAGATGATTACGGGTCTCGTCCCGTGTGTTAGTCATTGTGCAGATGATTACGGGTCTCGTCCCGTGTGTTAGTCATTGTGCGCTTGTGTTATTTATTCGAGGTACTCCTCGCTCTTTTCGTTTTTGAGGTTTCAACCCTGTGTGTTGTATACGTGTTTGTTTGGTCTTCGTCCCCGTGCCTGTACATAATAACAACATTACGTATTCCTGCGCCTGTCTCCCGATCCCTTACGCCAGCGTGACACACCCCTCCAATAGAGTTCCAGAAAGGTGTAGAATCTACGCCGAGGAGCATCGAAGCTGTTCTGGCTGGTGGTGCAACACCCTATTAAGGCACTTTATGTTGGGGTTTCCTTTATTCTGGCAGTTACCTGTAGCTACCAAGCATTATAACCCCTTTATGTAGCTTCACACGGCGTCATACCGCCGACAGAGCTACCACTAGGGCATGGGTGTGTCCACGGTGCCCATCAGGGGACTGGACGTCACGGCGACATCCCTATGAAGCGTTATAACACCTTAAAAGGCTTAATAAGACTACATAGAGTTACATTATGGCCTGAAGGTCCTCATTTACTATCAGGGAATTAAGCATTATAATGTAATGTAGCTTCATTTTTATTTTACCTTTATTTAACAGTGGGTTAACTGCCTTGTTCAGGGACAGAATGACAGATTTTTACCTTGTCAGCTCAGGGATTCGATCCAGCAACCTTTCGGTTACTAATCCAACGCTCTAACCACTAGGCTACCTGCCCCCTCCCTAACTACTAGGCTACCTGCCGCCCCGCCCCATAAGGCTTCATAGATGTGATCTAGACAGGCATGGATTATTCATTAGCGATTGGTTACCTCTCGCAGGGGGAGAAGTCGATCAGAGACACTCCCTGGTGGCTGAAACGTTGGATCTGCTTGAACTTCTCTCCGCCCCACAATGCAATGCCTCGCTGGTGGAACGTGGCCAGGTAGGTTCCCTTGGGAGACCAGCGCACATAGGTCTCTGTCCAGCGCTACAGGGACACAACACGGTCACAACCTCAGAATCAATCAATATACAATAACAACACCACGGCAGACATTTTGATGACACGTTCAAGCCTTCTACTTTTTAAGCATCAAAGCCGTAAAAAGTATTTCTGTAGATGTAGAATGCTCAGTGCAAAAAAAAATAAAAAACTGATTGGTTGAACCATCATCTCACTGCGCTGTCGTGATTGGTCGAATGGTTGACTCACCGCCCTCTCCTCGGAGACGATTGGATCCTTGGCGTCATTGTTGAAGATGGCGGTCCTCTCTCCTGATTCGTAGATGACGCTGTACTGGTCACGACAGTCGGGGTCCTCCATCCAGTGACGCATGTTACCCTGGCAACACAAACAGGAAGTGACCGTTAGTAATGACTTGCCCCCCCCCCCCCCCCCCACCACCACAACGCCGGGTGGGTATTCTCTGAACGTGTGGTTGAAGTGACAGTGTGTAACACTCACAAAGTCCTTGAAGGGCTGCTTCTCAGGAGTCTCCCACTCGTCACTGATGCTCATGTACCTGGAACACAACGTCACCATCTACAGCAGACCGTTCTATATCATGTATATCTATGGCAAACTGCTGTGTTGTTGTGCCTAGATGCCCAGAACACCCCATATAACAGCTGGAATTATGCCCAGAACACCCCATATAACAGCTGGAGTGATGCCCCAGAACACCCCATATAACAGCTGGAATGATGCCCCAGAACACCCCATATAACAGCTGGAATGATGCCCTAGACACCCCATATAACAGCTGGAATGATGCCCTAGACACCCCATATAACAGCTGGAATGATGCCCAGAACCCCCCATATAACAGCTGGAATGATGCCCCCAAACACCCCATATAACAGCTGGAATGATGCCCCCGGACACCCCATATAACAGCTGGAATGATGCCCTGAACACCCCATATAACAGCTGGAATGATGACCTGAACACCCCATATAACAGCTGGAATGATGCCCTGAACACCCCATATAACAGCTGGAATGATGCCCTAGACACCCCATATAACAGCTGGAATGATGCCCCCGGACACCCCATATAACAGCTGGAATGATGCCCCCGGACACCCCATATAACAGCTGGAATGATGCCCTAGACACCCCATATAACAGCTGAAATGATGCCCTAGACACCCCATATAACAGCTGGAATGATGCCCTAGACACCTCATATAACAGCTGGAATGATGCCCTAGACACCTCATATAACAGCTGGAATGATGCCCTAGACACCCCATATAACAGCTGGAATGATGCCCTAGACACCCCATATAACAGCTGGAATGATGCCCTAGACACCTCATATAACAGCTGGAATGATGCCCTAGACACCCCATATAACAGCTGGAATGATGCCCTAGACACCTCATATAACAGCTGGAATGATGCCCTAGACACCCCATATAACAGCTGGAATGATGCCCTAGACACCCCATATAACAGCTGTGATGCCCTAGACACCATGTGTGTGGTGTTTTCGTACTTGTCGAAGTCGGTGAACACATTGACTCTGAAGGTGTGCTGCTTGTCCAGCTTGTAGCCGTCAGCGTTCTTCACTGCCTCCAGAGCCTGAGTGGGAGCCCCATACTCCAGGAAGATGTACCTACAGAGGAGATAACATTAACTACAGGTTAACTAACTATAGGTCTGAGTGGGAGCCCCATACTCCAGGAAGATGTACCTACAGAGATCAAACAATAAAACAAAGACTAAAATCTTTGGTCCTTTAAATATTGTGCTATAACTTGGAAAATAAACAAACGTGGCTGACAACATACAGCTGTTTTCCCCCTAACATTAGGACTGTGTGTGTGTGTGTGTGTGTGTCTGCTAACATTGGGACTGTGTGTGTGTGTGTGTCTGCTAACATTGGGACTGTCTTCCTCAAGAAATGCTGTCTGTTTCATTTTCTTTCCTTCCTTAATATAGTATCGTGACAACCCTGAACCCTGCTACAGCCTCCCTGAACCCCTCCTACAGCTTCCCCGCACCCTCCTACGGCCTCCCCGCACCCCTCCTACGGCCTCCCCGCACCCCTCCTACGGCCTCCCCGCACCCCTCCTACGGCCTCCCCGCACCCCTCCTACGGCCTCCCCACACCCCTCCTACGGCCTCCCCGCACCCCTCCTACAGCCTCCCTGCACCCTCCTACAGCCTCCCCGCACCCCTCCTACAGCCTCCCTGCACCCCTCCTACAGCCTCCCTGCACCCCTCCTACAGCCTCCCTGCACCCCTCCTACAGCCTCCCTGCACCCTCCTACAGCCTCCCTGCACCCTCCTTCTCACCCCTTAGTGAGTCCTTCAGGTCCGTCTACAGTCGGGTAGAACTCGTTGGTGATCTTGCCGAACTTGGAGAATATCTTGTGGATGACGTTCTTCAGTTTCTCCAGGCGCTCGGGGCCGACCTGGGGCACATTGTCCACGACAACCACAGAGTCTATCCCGTCTGCCTCCTGGGGCTTCTCCCGCAGCAGGTCACCCAGTAACTCTACAGGGGGGAGGGGAGGGGGGTGGACGAGGGTGAAGAACATGTTATTTGATGAGGTAGTTTGATCAAACCAGGGTTTTCCATATCATTGATAGTGTATAGACAAAGACAGGCCCCATGTAATAATAATGCCATTCAGCATACACTTTTATTCCAGAGCGACTCATGTGTGCATACATTTGTACATGTTTTACCAATTTACTGGCGACAATGTCACCTAAAATTAGCTCTGTTGTCCCCCCCCCAGAAAGTGAATTTACCATTTTTGCCACACCTGCTGAAAATTAAACTTGTGTAAAGGCTGTGAGGATGTAGTTTGGGCTTTGTTATAGTTTATAAAAACACATCTGCATTCACTATTATCTGACAGCTGGTAGTTGAGGTTAGACGGTAAAACACTAACGGCGGGGAATCAAAATGTCCCGCTTCAACTAACAACTGGAAACAAAAAAAAGTTAATGCTCACATTTGTTTACAATAAGAACACAGCTAACAAACAAAATGTTGTAAAATGTCACAGACGTAGTAAATATTTCTCCTTTTGGTACGCCATCTGTATGGACAACTGAGTGGATCGGTATGAATGAATCCACTGTTAGCTTTTAGCAGCTACTGTAGCTAACTAATATTATCACTTAAAATTAACATCCTCAAAAAAAAAGTCATCATTAACTGATCTTCACGTTGACCCTTCAAAAAAAAACACGTTTTAAAAAATATTTTAACAATTATTTATATACATGTTGGTTTATATTACATATGACGGCCTTGTAGCTAACTAACATTATCACTTAATGAACGTCCTCATTAACTGATCTTCACGTTGAACCTTCAAAATGTTTTAAATATTTCAATTATTTATGTACATTTTGGTTTATATGTCCATGTACTACATATGATGGCCTTGTAGCTGTCTACTACTATGTGTTAAAAACAACGTGCTAAGCGGCTCTCCAGGCCGCATTATAATCCGGCATCTTTCCTGCGTTTCCTCACCTTCATCGTCGACATCATCTTCAAAGTCTTCTGGGTCACTGAACGACGGTTCCTCCTCGTCGAAATCGACATCAACCGGCATATCCTCGGTGTCGTGCATTTAACAGGCTAAAGAAGTGTGTGTTAGTCGACGCTAAATCGGTGTAAAATGTAGATTTTGTGTATCACCATGTGCGATTTACGTGAAAATGGACGAATTGCGGGGAAACGTCGCGGAGGAGTTTAACTTCCGGTTTCGCGATATCACTACAGACACGTGTTAGTGTGTCGATAGGCTGCAGTGCGATGCGATACCTTTTAGATTCAGTTTACCAGATTGTATGAGATCGGAGAAAATGCGCAGTTGCTGTTATTATTATTTTTAAATCGATTTTTTTTTTTATGCACACACCTTGAATGGTCCTTCTTACTTTCCGTAGTGAGGGAATCCATGAACGCAAGCTCCGGTAAAACGAAACACGGTTTCAGTCCCGCGAGATACTTTTCAGGCGATTGCCATCTATCAAGCTGCGTGAATTTGTCCCTAAATTGCTTCTCAGATATCTTCAACATATACCTAGGTACTGTGGTTATCGTGCATTTGTCATTCAACTCAGTTGTTTTGTGTAGCTGACTTGGTTAACTTGATTACGAACGTGTTGCCATACAGTTCCTTACTTTATTTAGCTAGCTCTGGTCCAGGCCGGCACTGTGCTTTACTATTAGACTCGATGAACGCTTACTAAACGCCCTGGACCAGAGCTAGTAAACTACAATCTGTCTAAACTAAAGTCATATTCCCCCTCTTGGCTTTTCCCCATAGACACTTCTAAGCAGCATGGACAGCGAGTGCCTGGTGTTGTTGCCTCGGGTGTGCGCTGTACTAGCGGACCCCAGACAGTCCCTACCAGACGACACCAGCCTCGAGAAACTGCTGGACTGGTTCACTGGTCTCACCAAGGAGGGTGAGGAGACACACACAGAGAAAGGTCTCACAAGCAAGAATAACGAGGAGAGACTTCCTATATAATCTCTCACACACAGCGAGGATGAGAGACTTCCTATATAATCTCACACACACAGCGAGGATGAGAGACTTCCTATATAATCTCTCACACACACAGTGAGGAGGAGAGACTTCCTATATAATCTCTCACACACACAGCGAGGATGAGAGACTTCCTATATAATCTCTCACACACACAGTGAGGAGGAGAGACTTCCTATATAATCTCTCACACACAGCGAGGATGAGAGACTTCCTATATAATCTCACACACACAGCGAGGATGAGAGACTTCCTATATAATCTCTCACACACACACAGTGAGGAGGAGAGACTTCCTATATAATCTCTCACACACACAGCGAGGATGAGATTCCTATATAATCTCTCACACACACAGCGAGGATGAGAGACTTCCTATATAATCTCTCACACACACAGTGAGGAGGAGAGACTTCCTATATAATCTCTCACACACAGCGAGGATGAGAGACTTCCTATGTAATCTCACACACACAGCGAAGATGAGAGACTTCCTATATAATCTCTCACACACACAGTGAGGAGGAGAGACTTCCTATATAATCTCACACACACAGCGAGGATGAGATTCCTATATAATCTCTCACACACAGCGAAGATGAGAGACTTCCTATATAATCTCTCACACACACAGTGAGGAGGAGAGACTTCCTATATTATCTCTCTCACACACAGCGAGGATGAGATACTTCCTATATAGACAAGGACAATAATATCTAATAATACCTGTGGCGATGTTTTCCAGACCATGGCCTGGCCCTGTTGGAGTCCTGCCCCTGTCTGGTGGACTACATATCCACCGCGTGTCTGGACAAAACTACAGATCCCAGCATGCTTTCCTTCAGCCTCAAGCTTTCCGGCCTGCTGGCGGCCAGCCAACACGGCTTCAACCTGCTGCAGGTGAACTGACTGACTGATAGATATATTCAATCCATCCAGGTAGTATTGCAGGGGTAGAAGGAAACGCACACGAATCAGATGTTATGGGTCACATACACATGGTTAGCAGATGTTATTGGTCACATGGTTAGCAGATGTTATTGGTCACATACACATGGTTAGCAGATGTTATTGGTCACATACACATGGTTAGCAGATGTTATTGGTCACATACACATGGTTAGCAGATGTTATTGGTCACATACACATGGTTATCAGATGTTAATGGTCACATACACATGGTTAGCAGATGTTATTGGTCACATACACATGGTTAGCAGATGTTATTGGTCACATACACATGGTTAGCAGATGTTATTGGTCACATACACATGGTTATCATATGTTATTGGTCACATACACATGGTTAGCAGATGTTATTGGTCACATACACATGGTTAGCAGATGTTAATGTGAGTGTAGTGAAATGCTTGTGCTTCTAGTTCTGACCGTGCAGTAATATCTAACAAATTCACAACAAATACCAAATACACACAAATCTAAAGGGATGGAATAAGAATATGTACATATATATGGATGATAAAGAAGACAGAAACACATACAGTTCACATTAATCTCATATTCAGGCCAAACAGGTGTAGTCAATATGGTAATAGAGTCAGGTGTAGTCATTATGGTAATAGGATAGTCTCAGGTGTAGTCATTATGGTAATATGATAGTCAGGTGTAGTCATTATGGTAATATGATAGAGTCAGGTGTAGTCATTATGGCAATAGGATAGTCTCAGGTGTAGTCATTATGGTAATAGGATAGAGTCAGGTGTAGTCATTATGGTAATAGGGTAGAGTCAGGTGTAGTCATTATGGTAATAGGATAGAGTCATGTGTAGTCATTATGGTAATAGGATAGTCTCAGGTGTAGTCATTATGGTAATAGGATAGTCTCAGGTGTAGTCATTATGGTAATAGGATAGAGTCAGGTGTAGTCATTATGGTAATAGGATAGTCGATATGGTAATAGGATAGTCGATATGGTAATAGGATAGTCAATATGGTAATAGGGTAGTCAATATGGTAATAGGATAGTCAATATGGTAATAGGATAGTCAATATGGTAATAGGATAGTTAATATGGTAATAGGATAGTCAATATGGTAATAGGATAATCAATATGGTAATAGGATAGTTAATATGGTAATAGGATAGTCAATATGGTAATAGGATAGTCAATATGGTAATAGGGTAGAGCCAGGTCTAGTCAATATGGTAATAGGGTAGTCAATATGGTAATAGGATAGTCAATATGGTAATAGGATAGTCAATATGGTAATAGGGTAGAACCAGGTCTAGTCAATATGGTAATAGGGTAGTCAATATGGTAATAGGATAGTCAATATGGTAATAGGATAGTCAATATGGTAATAGGATAGTCTCAGGTGGAAGTTTCACCATATTGCTTACACCAATCAAATCCTCTCCGCTCTCCACAAGTGCTTAGGGTTTAAGGGTCCGTTTGTGATTGGGCGTCGGACTGTCATCACCTAGACATTCGTTATCTCTTCATCCCATCTCAGGATCGATCCATCCTGGGCGTGGCCTACGACAGCGAGCGATGGCAGGTGGCTGGCCTATGGGAGGATCCGAGCGTGCGGATTGGCTGGATCCATGGCCTGAGTAACATGATGCGCCACACACAGGCCTTCCACTTCCTGGATCAGGCTGGTAGGTTTGCCACAGCTGGCAACTCAGAAACCTCAGACTTCCGACTTCAAGTCGGTTACAGAGAACTGGGAACTGGTCATCCGACTCCAAATCCGAAGTCGGTAACTCGGGCATCTTTCTAGAGCTTCGACTTTCCAACCTGAAGATCACCGACATCATGATTTGAATGCGTTTTGTTCCCGAGTTCCCGGCTGTCATGAAAGCAACAGTAGTACTATAGTAGTATACTATCTAGGGAAGCCTTTCTATGGGTTTCTATCAACAGTAGTACTATAGTAGTATACTATCTAGGGAAGCCTTTCTATGGGTTTCTATCAACAGTAGTACTACAGTAGTATACTATCTAGAGCAGCCTTTCTATGGGTTTCTATCAACAGGTTACTATGGTAGTATACTATCTAGAGCAGCCTTTCTATGTGTTTATATCAACAGTAGTACTACAGTAGTATACTATCTAGAGCAGCCTTTCTATGGGTTTCTATCAACATGGTAGTATACTGGTAGTAGGATACGGTAGCAGCCTTTCTTAAAGTATGGATTTCTGTCCACGGGTTTAGCTGACAGTGAACAGCATTCCCACATAGGTGTTCCTCTTGTCAAGGTGAGAAAGGGCAGTGTGAAGGGCGATTGAGATGCTTTTGGGAAACCGGGCCTTAAGGTGAATTTCATTGTTAGATTCCTTCGTAACGAGCAACGTTACATCTCTGAGCGGTTTCCCAAAACCATCGTTATTAACGTTGCACTTGAACAAACAGAATCTAAACGCCTCAGACCATAGAACAGCTAAGTATAAAAACATATATTATTACCTAGTACCCCTACCCCTGTCTCAGACCACTCATAGAACAGCTAAGTATAAAAACATATATTATTACCTCGTACCCCTACCCCTGTCTCAGACCACTCATAGAACAGCTAAGTATAAAAACATATATTATTACCTCGTACCCCTACCCCTGTCTCAGACCACTCATAGAACAGCTAAGTATAAAAACATATATTATTACCTAGTACCCCTACCCCTGTCTCAGACCACTCATAGAACAGCTAAGTATAAAAACATATATTATTACCTAGTACCCCTACCCCTGTCTCAGACCACTCATAGAACAGCTAAGTATAAAAACATATATTATTACCTCGTACCCCTACACATCAACTACCTAGTAACCCTACACATCAACTACCTAGTAACCCTACACATCAACTACCTGGTACCCCTATACATCAACTACCTCATACCCCTACACATCAACTACCTAGTAACCCTACACATCAACTACCTAGTAACCCTACACCTCAACTCAGTACTGGTACTCTGTGTATACAGCCATGTTATTACCTCGTACCCCTACACATCAACACAGTACTGGTACTCTGTGTATACAGCCATGTTATTACCTAGTACCCCTACACATCAACTCAGTACTGGTACTCTGTGTATACAGTCATGTTATTACCTAGTACCCCTACACATCAACTCAGTACTGGTACTCCTTGTAAACAGTCATGTTATTACCTAGTACCCCTACACATCAACTACCTAGTAACCCTACACATCAACTCAGTACTGGTACTCTGTGTATACAGCCATGTTATTACCTAGTACCCCTACACATCAACTCAGTACTGGTACTCTGTGTATACAGCCATGTTATTACCTAGTACCCCTACACATCAACTCAGTACTGGTACTCTGTGTATATAGCCATGTTATTACCTAGTACCCCTACACATCAACTCAGTACTGGTACTCTGTGTATACAGCCATGTTATTACCTAGTACCCCTACACATCAACTCAGTACTGGTACTCCTTGTAAACAGTCATGTTATTACCTAGTACCCCTACACATCAACTCAGTACTGGTACTCCTTGTAAACAGTCATGTTATTACCTAGTACCCCTACACATCAACTCAGTACTGGTACTCCTTGTAAACAGTCATGTTATTACCTAGTACCCCTACACATCAACTCAGTACTGGTACTCCTTGTAAACAGCCATGTTATTACCTAGTACCCCTACACATCAACTCAGTACTGGTACTCCTACAGTCATGTTATTACCTAGTAACCCTACACATCAACTCAGTACTGGTACTCTGTGTATACAGCCATGTTATTACCTAGTACCCCTACACATCAACTCAGTACTGGTACTCCTTGTAAACAGTCATGTTATTACCTAGTACCCCTACACATCAACTCAGTACTGGTACTCCTTGTAAACAGTCATGTTATTACCTAGTACCCCTACACATCAACTCAGTACTGGTACTCCTTGTAAACAGTCATGTTATTACCTAGTACCCCTACACATCAACTCAGTACTGGTACTCCTTGTAAACAGTCATGTTATTACCTAGTACCCCTACACATCAACTCAGTACTGGTACTCCTTGTAAACAGTCATGTTATTACCTAGTACCCCTACACATCAACTCAGTACTGGTACTCCTTGTAAACAGCCATGTTATTACCTAGTACCCCTACACATCAACTCAGTACTGGTACTCCTACAGTCATGTTATTACCTAGTACCCCTACACATCAACTCAGTACTGGTACTCCTACAGTCATGTTATTACCTAGTAACCCTACACATCAACTCAGTACTGGTACTCTGTGTATACAGCCATGTTATTACCTAGTACCCCTACACATCAACTCAGTACTGGTACTCCTTGTAAACAGCCATGTTATTACCTAGTACCCCTACACATCAACTCAGTACTGGTACTCCTTGTAAACAGTCATGTTATTACATAGTACCCCTACACATCAACTCAGTACTGGTACTCCTTGTAAACAGTCATGTTATTACCTAGTACCCCTACACATCAACTCAGTACTGGTACTCCTACAGTCATGTTATTACCTAGTAACCCTACACATCAACTCAGTACTGGTACTCTGTGTAAACAGCCATGTTATTACCTAGTACCCCTACACATCAACTCAGTACTGGTACTCCTTGTAAACAGTCATGTTATTACCTAGTACCCCTACACATCAACTCAGTACTGGTACTCTGTGTACACAGCCATGTTATTACCTAGTACCCCTACACATCAACTCAGTACTGGTACTCTGTGTATACAGCCATGTTATTACCTCGTACCCCTACACATCAACTCAGTACTGGTACTCCTTGTAAACAGTCATGTTATTACCTAGTACCCCTACACATCAACTCAGTACTGGTACTCCTTGTAAACAGTCATGTTATCGTTGTGTATTTATTATTACATGTTGTGTTTATCTATTATTTCTCTATTGTCTTTCTCTCCTCATTGTTGGGAAGGGCCCGTAAGAAAGCATTTCACTGTTAGTCTACACCTGTTGTTTACGAAACAAATGTATTTGATTGTATCTCCTCAGGCCTGACCAAACCCCTCCTCCAGCTACAGACTGACCCCAGCCTATTCGTCGCCTCGGCCGCAAATCAACTCCTGGCCCGCCTCCTAACCTTCCACCAGCCAACCACAACCTCACACACAACCCAGGGGAATGGCCTCACTGTTCCACCCAATAAGGAAGAGGTAGAATTGGACGTAACCATGGAGACAAGTCCAGGAAGCGGGTGTTCCATCACCATGGAGATCTTGAAGCACCTGGAGAGCTCTCTGGAGTCAGACAGCCACACCCAGGTACGATTGGTTGATTGGGAATATATATATATATATTACAGCGGTGCCCCTAGAGGAGATGGGAGGGAAAGGAAAGGAGGGGGAGGGGAGGAGAAGAAGTGGTTGAAGACAGATAATTATAGCTGCGAGCAGCAATGAACGGGGTTCACAGGATGACAGAAAGGACACAATATCAGTTGGATAACAAAGGAAGTATTATGTAGGAACTATCTTCCTTTATGTGCAATCAGCGAAGGCAATACCATGTTTATCCACGTTTATCCGCTTAGTGAGTCCTCCAGATCAGAGGCAGTAGGGATGACCAGGGATGTTCTCTTGATAAGTGCGTGATTTGAACCATGTTCCTGTCCTGCTATTGGCTGAATATATACGAGGTAATTAGTATTTGTTATCTGTAATAGTTATGATAAATGAGGTGTTGTTACTGTTGGCATATAGATAAATGTGGACATGTTGTTATGACAATAGTGTTGTTGTTGTTGAGTGCTCTATTACAGCGCCACCTATAGGCCAATCTGTGACATTATGTTATACCATGTTACTCATGGCCTCCTAGTTATTTACATTTTATACCCCTTTTTCTCCCCAATTTCATGGTATCTATTTGGTAGTTACAGTGTTGTCCCATCGCTGCAACTCCAGTACGGACTCGGGAGAAGCGAAGGTCGAGAATCATGCGTCCTCCGAAACACGACCCTGTCGAGCCGCACTGCTTCTTGACACACTGCTCGCTTAACCCGGAAGCACCAATGTGTCGGAGAAAACACGGTAGAGCTCCCGGCTAGAGCGCGATGGGACAAGGACGTCCTTATTTAATTAATTAAATTCATTAATGGAATTCCCTTAATCTATTTTATGAGAATTTGTAAGATTCTTGTTTGCATAAAATAGACCAGTATTTTCAATAATAGGTAACAGAATTTATTCTCGGAGCGCACTCCCACGTTACCACGAGCAACAGTTTATATACAATAACAGCCGGCCAGGTCCTCCCCTAACCTGGACGACGCTGGGCCGATTGTGCGCCGCCTCATGGGTCTCCCGGTCGCGGCCGGCTGCGACACAGCCCGGGATCGAACCCGGATCTGTAGTGATGCCTCTAGCACTGCGGGATCATTGCCTTAGACCGCTACGCCGCTCGCGAGGCCCTAAGGCCTCTAGTTTCTGTGTGCCAAAAAAAGTGAACAATCTACGCTTGAGTTATTTGATATATAGATTTATGAGAATAACAACAGGTTTCTGTTACTGTAATTTAATTAATTAATGGAATTCCCTTAATCTATTTTATGAGAATTTATAAGATTCTTGTTTGCATAAAATAGACGGAGACCAGTCTTTTCAATAATAGGTAACAGAATTTATTCTCGGAGCGCGCTGCCACGAGCAACAGTTTATATACAATAACATGACGTCATTTCATTGCTTCTAGAATGAATCCCGACCTAGAATTAAGTGAGGTTAAAAGTTCATTCTAACTGACTCACAGGTCACACAACATAACTGAATTAACTTTTGACCCCCCCCAACATTATCGATCACCACTTAGCTGACAGTTCTAATTAACAGAAAACCTAGGAATTCACTCACTGCCTTATCTAAAACACCCCAGAGCTCAGTTTCGTCGGTTCCAACCATAGGTTAACGACCTTATCTGTTTACTTAATCCACAACCCATTTCTTTCTTCCCAGTTGGAATGGTGTTCATTAACTTTAATTACTCCTTGTCCGTGTCACACGATCCCTTCTTATGAACTCCTATTGTTAATCAGATATAATAAAACAGAGTATAAGTTTACTTACAGTTCCATTTAAAATGATTTGTTCAGTCATTTAATCATAATTTTCCTAACAGGAACACACTGCGAACCCTTTAATAGTGATGTGTTTCTGAAGGTGTTTTTATAATGGCCTTCTATTGTTATGATGTGTCACCAGGTGCTCCAGGGGCTGAGGCTGCTGGCCCTGACTCTCCCCGAGCTGGAGGCTCCTCTCCGGGGCTCGGTGATCAGGCGAGTCCTGAGGCCTCTGGAGGGGTTGGTCCGAGAAGGCCGCAGAGCAGTCGCGCAGCCTCTAATGGACGTCCTGCTGGCTACATACAGGTGTGTTTGGTGATCCCACGGCATTATGGTGTTGGGTTGATTCTGATCATCGCTTGTGTTTCCAAGGTAACCAGGTTGCTACGACAACGTGCTGTTTATTTAGTAAAAAAAATCACTGAAACGGGGGAGGGACTACATGGACTTGTCCAATAAGATTAGTCTCCTTCTCTCTGTCCTCACTCAGTCCTACACACACACACACACACACACTGACTACACACACACACACACACACACACACACACACCCTGTAATATGAACATGTAATGTCAGATTGTTCAATAAAATTGTCAAGTTGTGATTTTGCAGGTCCGGTCCGTGTGACTCCAGACTCGTCTCTCTGATGGCGTCCATGTTGAACTCCCAGAATCCCTCTGACGCTGCTCTGTGTGCCGCCGCCACCCTCCATCCGGAGACCTGGTAACAGACACACACTGAACATATTTGTTCTATTCCGTGGTCGTAGCTGATTGGCAGTTAACCCACTGTTCCTAGGCCGTCATTGAAAATAAGAATTTGTAAGAATAAGAATTTGTTCTTAACTGACTTGCCTAGTAAAATAAAGGTAAAAAATAATAATAAATGGAATAACTGGGTATTGTTTCAGTCCTCCAGGCCTCAGATAGAAGGTCGTAGCTGACTGGGTATTGTTTCAGTCCTCAGATAGAAGGTCGTAGCTGACTGGGTATTGTTTCAGTCCTCAGATAGAAGGTCGTAGCTGACTGGGTATTGTTTCAGTCCTCAGATAGAAGGTCGTAGCTGATTGGGTATTGTTTCAGTCCTCCAGGCCTCAGATAGAAGGTCGTAGCTGACTGGGTATTGTTTCAGTCCTCAGATAGAAGGTCGTAGCTGACTGGGTATTGTTTCAGTCCTCAGATAGAAGGCCGTAGCTGACTGGGTATTGTTTCAGTCCTCAGATAGAAGGTCGTAGCTGATTGACTAACTGGGTATTGTTTCAGTCCTCCAGGCCTCAGACAGAAGGTCGTAGCTGACTGGGTATTGTTTCAGTCCTCAGATAGAAGGTCGTAGCTGACTGGGTATTGTTTCAGTCCTCAGATAGAAGGTCGTAGCTGACTGGGTATTGTTTCAGTCCTCAGATAGAAGGCCGTAGCTGACTGGGTATTGTTTCAGTAATCAGATAGAAGGTCGTAGCTGACTGGGTATTGTTTCAGTCCTCAGATAGAAGGTCGTAGCTGATTGACTAACTGGGTATTGTTTCAGTCCTCCAGGCCTCAGACAGAAGGTCGTAGCTGTTCTACTGGGACCTCTACAGATGGTTACTGGAGTAACTCTGCTGGACTGGCCCAATGACAGACACACTGATCAACAGACTGACCACAGACACACTGATCAACAGACTGACCACAGACACACTGATGGACAGACTGACCACAGACACATCGATCAACA